>NC_084971.1:5901611-6141611 GCF_963691925.1 Scomber scombrus | reverse complement strand
CAAACAGAAAATGAGCCATTCAGCCCTGAGGCCTCATGCTGAGCTCACAGCATCAAGTGGAAACCTTTCTTCTATAGATCTGGACTGAACTGACAGAAATGATGAGGTATAAAGGTCTCCAACAGGTCTCCAGTTTGTTCCTAATATGGAGCCTTTGACTTCTAACAACCTTCATTTCTTCTTAAAGTAATGATCCAAACCGGAGACGACAGACCAGCGTTGTGTGCAGCAGCAGATAGGGCAAGGTTGAGCTCCGAGTGTGCGACTTTCTCACCATGACGATATGCCTCAAAAGATAATTTTGCGATCTGTGTGTTTTGCTGCCAGGTTACCCCACCACCTCCACCATCTCCTCCCAACCCCTCCTCCTCCAGTTTCTTCATTGCCGTGGTAACTTATTAATTTCTGTCAGCTGGTTTTCCCTGCCATTTAGAGATACTACCAAATCACATTATGTCTGTCATGGATTATGTGTACAGGCAATGCATCTCCTTGAAGAAGAAAAGGAAAAAAAGATCAAAGATGTTCTCACAATCACCTCTAAGTGGATATGGGAGGTGGACGTGTTTGTGTGTGAATGTGTGAATGCTGGCATGTGTGTTTGTGTGTGTGTGTATTCATCCCACATATGTTTTATGGGGAATGCAGATAGCCAACAAAAATGCATTGGCATCTTTCTCACTTTCCTCCCTATATTATATAATTATAAGGACCATTAATCATCAATGAATACTTTTTTGGGATTCTGCTGAGTGCAGTTTGGAACATTGAAAGGTCACGTATGCTGCAGCATTAGCTGTTGATTGGATGAAACAAGAGATGGACGTCTCAGGTTTGACCTAACTGAGCACAGAATCTGGAGGCCAATGCCACAGACCCATTTTCCCATATTTTCCCATATTTGGCTGTGTGTGTGTGTGTGTGTGTGTGTGTGTGTGTGTGTGTGTGTGTGTGTGTGTGTGTGTGTGTGTGTGTGTGTGTGTGTGTGTGTGTGTGTGTGTGTGTGTGTGTGTGTGCGTGCGCGTGTGTGTGTATGTGTGAGTCAAAGGATTTGAAGCTGTCACTTTGTAATTACCTCAGCAAATACAGGCTTGGAGAGAGTTGACTGAAGTCTTCCAGTTGGACAGCCCTGGGAGAAAATGAGAAGTGACAGACCACATAACACAGCGTGGGACGTAAATAACTTTTACCCCCCCTCTTTCTCTCTTTTCTCGCTCTCTTCGTCATAGAAACATGGATGATACTTCAAGGATTTTGAGAGAGAGAGAGAGAGAGAGAGAGATGAGCTGAAATGAGAGAATATCCCTCGCTTTCATCTTTAGAAAAAATCTCTGACATCCTCTCTCACTTGCTTTGATGAAAGTCTTTGGTTTTTTGGTGTTTTATCCTCTTACACGAGGTGTATTTATTATAGTCTGCGCGCTCCTATGTGTGTGTGTGTATGTGTGTCTCGCACGCGCACGCGCACGTGTTGTGATGAACACTGGCACGCGGTGATATCATTTTCTCACCAGAATGTGTGTAGGTGGCATGAGGAATCTTGCTTTGTGTGTATGAGGGACTTTTCTCGGTGCCAGTTGGCGTTGGAGGGCCTGAATTTTTCATTCTGCGTCCTCGTCAAATGCAAAAAAAAGTCCAGGGATTTGTGTTCTACCCACCGGCCACTCGGCTTCATTTTGTTGCCCAGGACTTACTTCGCCATCCTGTGTTCTTTGAGCTTCAGGCAGGTTGTTACTGAGACAACAACACTGTTGTTACAGCAGCAGCATATATATGTGTGTGTGTGTGTGTGTGTGTGTGTGTGTGTGTGTGTGTGTGTGTGTGTGTGTGTGTGTGTGTGTGTGTGTGTGTGTGTGTGTGTGTGTGTGTGTGTGTGTGTGTCAGTGTGAGTCCAACATTGATCACTGAAAGAAGACTTCCACATTGGTAGGGACTGATGGTATGTCTTCAAGCTACTTCAACCCCCATATATGTACGTATATACACACACACACACACACACACACACACACACACACACACACACACACACACACACACACACATACACACACATACACACACACATATACAATACAGATAGTACATCCTTTCAAGCTTTACCTTCCCGCCTCTGGCTCTACACCACCAATGTCTTTCTGTCTTTCTCCTTTTTCTCTCTCTTTCTGTCTTTTCCTCTGCCCTCTTCGCACCTCCACCACTCTTCCTGGCTCGAGTCCAGCTATAGATTGTTAATTACGGTTTGTACGTGATGCGCGGTCTCGCCTCCAAATACTACAGCAGTGTTCTTTGGCAGACATCAAAGTGTCGGTGTTTCATTCCATGGGGGATTAGTGATGGTAGTGTGTGATAATGCCCCCTGCCTGCTCGCTGAATTAAACGCCCATGGCTGGGCGCAGGTACTGGGTATCTAATGAACACACACACTCAAACACAGGCATTGATACACAGTACACACTTGCAGACATACACTCCCAACAATGAAAAAAAAAAAAAAAGGATTGTGAACATATGACACAGGAAAAACAACAACATGTAACAAACACCGAGCGAGAACATACGCACGGTCTAATTACAGAAAAGTCATATTCATCTGCCATGATTAAACTGTGGACTACACATCCAAGCAAACTCTCATCCCTTTCATCTGCCTTCTCTCAGAAAAGAAAAAGCTTTATGATGGTCAATATGTCCACAGAGATCTGCAGTACATTGACTGTCCTTCACTCATCTCTCATCTTACACCCCCGTGGCAAATTGGATTTTTAAACGGCTCGTTTTTGATCATTCCCCCCATACTCATAATTGACTGTGGTGTTCTCTCTCGCTGTCTGTTTTCCTTTTTCTCTCTCTGCCTCTTTTTCTTCTCTGTCTCACCAACAAACTTAATGAAAAAAGAATTGGCACAAAAAAAAGAAAAGAAAAAAGAGCAGTCTCTATAGCAACTCTCGCCCATGATTTGTACAAAGGACAAATGACAAGTGTTTAAAGGGCTGCGGGGCGTTTTTAATGTTCGGTTTGTGTTTTCTCTTGTTGACTGAGAAGTTCTCGGGAGACGGCGGAAAAACAGCCATGAAAGGAAAAATGACAGACAGACAGAGGGCGAGGGAGAGGCTGAAGGAGAGAGAGAGAGCGATACAAACTCGTCCTTGGTGATCAATGCATCTGCTATTGTCTGTTCTGCTTCTTTGTCCACAAGGACGAAGGAAGAGGAAGAGGAGGCAAGTGATGCATATGAAAAAGTGTTTAGGTCCCCTTTCGTCAACACCTGACCAAAAGCTAGACAGAAAAATAACTGCACTGCTGCTGCTGCTAGCATACAGGTGTGTCTGTGAATCATTTATATTCAAGATTATATGTATAAAAATGTTGGCTGCGTTCAAGATCATTCGTCTCATGACTCCAAGTCGACTGATAAGATCTGGGAACAAGGTGAAAAACAAGTCGAATGATAAAGAAATACAAGATAATAAGACAGGTTGTAAAGACTGGTGTATGTGGGCAATGAGTAACAAGAGACTGCAGTACATAAATGTCAGGAAACTTCCAACTTTATATTTGAAGCTATAAAAAGATCCACTCAGATAATATTTGGGTCAAAATTCTTCAACAACAACATTTAAGGATCAAAAATATCTCTTTATCTTATATATTTTAGCTTGAAGATAAATATCGATCCATATATGGTTGTCAGATTGCTTAACTCTCTATCTGCTAGATACTAAAACACTCCATAAAGCAGGAACAAATTATTCATTAGTACAGCTTTAAGCTTGTTCTTCATTCATAACGTGGAGTCGAGGTGATGACAGCCTAATAAGGTTAAAAGGCTGTGACCCCAGTAACACACTCCAGTCTGCTTAACAACAACTACGAACTGAACAAGTCATTTAACCCTGCTATTTGATCCCATATAGCCAGTGGTAAAACAGTATAGTTATATTGAGTGACTGCACTCTGACTACTGATGTGAAGCTTTTTTTTTTTTATTCTGCAAAAGAACATCTACATAGAGCCAAACACTTTCCTGAATAAGAAAAGAAGCTGAAAAAAAGACTTAGCCTTGAGCCTGTTAGGCCAAGTTAAGAGTTACAGTGGAAGTGTAACCTGCATCATTTACGTGATTATTTCTGCTCTTCACGGGCTTTGAAATGTGTCTTGCTTACTGACAACACTGTAATCCTCTGCTCTGTTTGCTGTCATGACATCCTAATCATTTGTCTGACATGCTTCTTCAGTATACAGGCTGTCATTCACAGTGACTCAGTATATGTATATTTACACATACATATATACAGTATATATATCTATGTATCTACGTGTCTGTGTATCTGTATATCTATGTATGTTTCAATGTATGCATGTATGTATGTATGTATGTATGTATCTATCTATCTATCTATCTATCTATCTATCTATCTATCTATCTATCTATCTATCTATCTATCTATCTATCTATCTATCTATCTATCTATCTATCTACCTATCTACCTACCTATCTATGCTAATATGTTAGCAGTATACTGTATGTGTGTGTACTGGGGTTCAAGACTAGAGAGAAAAAAAGCAGACATGCAGACAGAAACCACCTAAACAGAAAAAAAAAATTGACCTTTATTTGTCCTTGTGAACTGGTTTAACAGCATACAGTGGTAACGGAAAGAAAGGCACAGATAAGGAATGCAACAACAAGAGGAAGAGAGGGAGTCTGAGAGAGATAGTGAAACGAGGCAAAGATTAAAAAAAGGGCATGGGGGGGGGGGGAAGAAAAAGAAAACACACCAAAAAACGAAAGAGAGTCTTAGCAGCCAGACAAATAGCTCTCTCCACCTGTAATCACCTCCTGCAGGTCAGCTTCTACCTCGCCTCGCCTCGCCACAATCCTCCAACTAACACCGAGCCAAGCCATCAAACGGTTATCTCTTCTTCTACCACCCCTTCCCTCTCTTCTCTTCTTTCTCTTTACACAGACAGAAAAAGACCTTGATGTTTTTCCAATAATTGGCAGCAGAGGTTGACTTTTTTTCTCTCTCCCCCCCCCCCCCCCCCCCCCCCTCTTTTTTCTGTTTATCTTTTTCTCTTTTTTTTTTTTTGCTCTTCCTCTTCCTTTAGAGATGAATAGTTGGCCCGCGATCAAAGCCAGACCCCAACCGGCCACTCTGGCCACCACAAAGGGGCGTTGGACGCTGGTGTGTAGCCAGGTGGTGCACATGGCCACATAGCCTGGGACAAGCCATGCAGATGGGGCCTGCGGAGCCCCTTGTCGCCTCCACCCCCCACTCCTGTGTACAAGAGGTCAGTGGCTAAAGTATCAGTGCGTGTGCTTCCTGTAAGATGATCTAGTCTTGTGCGACTGAGTCCCTTTTGTTCCCATCTGTCCTTCGCCTTTGCTTGTGTTTCTCCCAGTCAGTTTGTTTACTTCCTCAAACTGCCCTGTCTTTGTTTCTTTCTACATTTATCACACACTTTTCTTCTCTGCCTGTGCTCTTTTTTTTTTTCTTTGCTGTTTCAGAGCGCACATCCGAGACAGATTAGCAGCCTGTGCAGCGGGAACAGAACCAGCTGAGGTAAACATCTCGCCCCCACGGACAGAACTATGTTTAAAAGTTTGAGAAGATCCGACTAGAAGTTTAGTCGAACACTTCCCTCAACCCTCAACAGGCCTTGTTTAAATATATACAGTAAGTGCTACGGCCAAGTCCGATGTGGCTGAGGCCAGTACAAATAAATTGAGGTGGTGGACATAAAAAAAAAGTGGGATAGATAAAACAAATGAACAAGCCCTCGTAGTCCAAATATATATGCAACACCCAGCTTGCTTTTCAACTCCTTCGACTGACACGTTTGCAGAATCAGCCAAAAAGATTGTTACAGAGTCAGAACAAGACTGTCGGACTCCTGAATTACAGACCGACTGTGATTCACTTCACTAAAATTTGAACATGTGATGTGAAAAGACCATAGTGAGATCCTTTATGACTCACGGCGCATGTCAAAAAACATCCTCTCTCTCTCTCTGGCAGAACCTTGGTCATAAATGTCTAATAGTTTTCGTCTGTATTACAGTTTGGGCCATTGCAACACTGGCGTAAGAACACACAGTATACACCCATACACCCTTGTGAATCCCTGGATCCATATTCCTTGATCATACCAGTCGTTCCCTTTAACATACCTTGCGAGGTCTTCTAGGGGAACAAACAAGTAGCCTGCATTTTGCTGCTTTCTGTAACAAATTCCTGTGTTTTTCCTACACAAAGTTTTACAGTTTATGTATTTAGCAAATGTTGTTACTATTCTAAACAACTTACAGGAAAGTGCAACAGTCATAAAGTGACTGAAAGCTGAAATGTTTAGGTAGGAAAAAAAAAAACAAGAGTCTGAAAGCAACAAAAACATCCAGGACTTAAAGGAGTAGACCTACATTTTTGGGAGAGAGAAAAAAAAAGACAACAGCAGTATTTTTCCACACTCTGCACGCTGTCATGCATGAATCTCCGGCTACAGCCATATGTTTAAGATTAGATGTACTCTTTTGTTAGACGAGAACACAGTCAACAAAGTTCTGCTGCTTCCCTGCTGCTCATGAATCAACCAGACTCTCGTCCGCACCCTCTCCTTGTTGTCTTAATTCCATTAAATACTATGATAACAGCCATCACGTGTGTGAAGAATAACACGGCGTTTACAATAGAAATGATACGATGAATCATATGCTTCATAATGTTAACTGACGTGTCTGTACATGTATTTCATCGATAGATAAACACCCTAAAAAGAAAAGGATATCATAATTTAACAGTAATACTTCTTATGTGAATATGCAACTCTTTTTTTTTTTAAACCTTATGCTCTGTGCAAACTCAGCACTAAAGCTAGCTGCAGTAAGATGTGTGTTTGGTATGAAAACCCAGTCATTAAATTTGCATTGATAGATGTTTTTGGCCACTTGGAGGGAGCAGATCAAGGTAAAAACCTCACATCATCATATAAAGCAAACAATTAGCCTACCTATTGTACATTCACCAGACACAGAGCAGTGTAAGCAATCGTTTCAAGCAAGTGTTTCTGGCCCCCCTGATGAATGCAAATCCAGTACTGAGTCTCCTTTAAGCTCTTTTGGGGGTCTCCAATTCTTCATTATGCTCATTGTTGCAGCAGGTAGCATACATGAGAACACAGTCCATTGGGGCTGGATACAGGTCAGAAAAAACAAAACAATGAACTAAAAGAACAGTCAGTACAGCTGAGAGGAACTGCTGAGTCAGGTTTGTAACCAGCAGTGACCCCTTTCAAAGTATACTCTCCGCCACTTGATCCATTGTTTATATAAAAGTATGGATTAGTGCAGCTTTAAAGTCATACTATGTCTCACATATGTGTCTTATATCAAACACACATGCAAAGTTCACATGTGGCTGTAAAAGGTTTGTATTTGCTTCCATCATGGATGCACAATGTTTTGCTAAGATTCATGCTGGTTAATATGGATTCCGATAGTGATTTGTTTTAGCAGCAGAAAAGGTATCAAAACATCCAAAGAAACTTTCAAACTGCCCTTGCAGCATAATTCACTTTTCCGCTTTCCATCAGACATTTTTTTTTACTAAACACACAGCGTCCGCCTCAATCCTCAGGCACGATCCTGTCAAGCTAGTCTGTCATTGCCATTGGTCAAAAGCTTTCTGTTCGAGTGACCCAGCCTGTTTCTTACTAATTTAATTGTCTCTTGTTATATTTTAAGAATTCACAGAGCCTCTAGCGTGGCTGTATACTTTCAGCGAGGAGTCAAACCAAAAACAGCCCCGCACTAAAACAATGCAAGGGGCTGTTTTGGTGTGGGAGTGTTGCTTCAGGTACCAGTGAGAAATGAAATATGATCCAAGAAGTTCAGTTTCAGAAACAGGTATGTGAATTTGAAGGCTTGTCAGATGCCAAAAAACTGCATTTTAATATATAATACTCAGAGATTCATGTAGATAGAAACAGACAACAAGGCCAACAGGAACCACTTGTGCCTCCTGCACTCAGGCGGCAGTGGTCAGATCGACCAAGCTGTTGACCCAAATGCACTTAACTGTACACTGTTGTTGCTATTATGCTACAATGATACAGATCAGTGCATCTGATTGATTGTTACAAAATACAAAGGCCCAAATCAAATTTATTGATAATAAGTGTAATAATGTACCCTTAGTCTAGTAATGTGGGTAGAAGAAGAAGAAGAAGAAAAATATAGATATACATAGATAGATAGATAGATAGATAGATAGATAGATAGATAGATAGATAGATAGATAGATAGATAGATAGATAGATAGATAGATAGATAGATAGATAGATAGATAGATAGATAGATAGATAGATAGATAGATAGATAGATAGATAGATGGATGGATGGATGGATACATACATACAAACATACATACATGCATGCATACATTGAAACATACATAGATATACAGATACATAGATACGTAGATACATAGATATATATATATATATACTGTATATATGTATGTGTAAATATACATAAACTGAGTCACTAAAGTAAGAAGCAGCTGTGAATGACAGCCTGTATACTGATGTTTTTTTGATAGGGTAAGATACCAGGGTACCAGGGTGAAACCAGGATGGGTCAGGACAGCTGGATAGAATTGTGTTTGTTTATTTATTTGTATAATGTTTTCATTCAATAGATGTGGGTTTGTTTAATTGTGCATTTGTTGGTTTGCTTTATTCATTAGTGAAAACCTGTTACTGTTGGATTACATTTTAGCCTTTGTGCTCCATAAAGTAGCAAACTACAATTTTAACTACACTGTTCTTAAACCTGCAGAGGGTGATTTATATTGAATGGAGATTAACCGTAACCACCTGTGTAGCTACAGACAAATGAAAAAAAAATGTTGAGTTACATAAATGCAACAAATCCACCGAATGTCAAATTAAGTACATGTGACAGACCAATAAACAATCATTTAACATTATTAGGGGATGGCAAAGATTTTGAAAGATGTAATAAATGTCCTGTATACACTCACCAAGCACTTTATTAGGAACACCTGTGCAATCAAATGCAATCCAATACAACAGCTCTGCCATCAATTCTTTTACAAAGCTTATACATTGTCAGTTTTGTTGACATTGTCAGAAAGGAGATAATTCTACTGTATGTTTATATTATTGAGGTTGCTCCTAATATTTTGTCTACCCGTTTAACATACATGAGGGGGAATTTATTAGAATTTATGGTAGAGCTTTTGTGTCGGATTGCATTAAAGTGCAAATTGAGCTCAGGAAGAGTGCACTATGTTATAATATAGTGTTCTATATATATATGTGTATATATATATATATACATACATATATATTCTGATCCTTTATCTGGTTAAAACTGAATATACATTTGAAACTCACTTAATTTCTGGTAGCTTCGAAACATTTAATTAAAATATAACATAAAAGGTTCACTGTATAGCTCAATTAATGCTAAACCTTGCAGAGAAGAGGTAAATAAAGCCCACTACATAAAACGACATGACAGACTTAATGTGACCACTATGGAAAAAGCAGTTAGTTCCAACTCAGATAATGGAGCACTTAACACAGAAAGCCGACTAATTAGAGCTGCAGAAGAAAATTATAATGCAGTTACCTAAATAGGGTCAACTGGTTGGTTATTTAGCTGCAGCGGTAACTTCTTGGCTGTTAGAAAATTATGAGCAAAGAAGTCTGATGTTGTTTTTCTGTAATAATGGGCATTATTTTCACTTTTATGTGTTCCTCCTACAGAGAAAATAGGCCTGATCTCTCCCTTTGTGGTTGCTCCAACTGCTCACTTCCACCACCCACACAACACATTTTCCCAGGCAACAATGTTCCTCCAAAGTTTACACACAATAAATAACGATATGCCCAAAGCAGTTAGCAGTGGCCCCGCTCTCCGTTTCCTGGCTGGAGTTGAAATGAAATGGTAATTTTGACTTGAGGAGGATTTCAAAGGGATGGCCTCTACTTTTCATCTTGGTGCATACCACGAGCTCGCCGACACATTCACGCTGGGATTTGAGAAGAAAAAAAAAAAGGAGAAGAGAGAGAGAAAAAGCTGAATTTTAAGTTTTTCTATGAACTTCCTTCTTTCTTTTTTCTGCCATCTCCCCACAGAAAAAGAGATGTAACATTGCTGAGATCTCTCCCCCAGATGGACAGCATTTATATAAACAACCACCCCCGGTTCAGGGAACATTTGATTGATGTGTCATTGTCCAAAGATTGTTTCCAGGCATTTGAATAGATAATTCAGAGTATTTGATGTAGACATTTTTCTTCAAGGGGCCAAAGGTCAGTTGTGGGGGTAGAGTAAGGGTGTCCTCTATCTCCCATGCTATTTTTGCACTGAAAGCTCCAAACCAGCCTGTCTGCTTCTCACAGGGGAGATTGACTGACACTTGAATCGCACCTTCTGCTCAAGATTACAAGGTGGTTTCCAAAACTCCATCTGAGATCTGCTCGCTTGCCCTGTTATGCAAAATACTTTTGTCTCAAACAAAAGACAATAACGCTGTGTGGATGTGTCCTGTGCCTATTTGTTTTCTAGGTTGGCCCACTGTGTCGCAGTGAGACTGGAGCAAGACCAAAGATGCAGTGGAAGGATTGGCCGGGGAACTTAATTATCTCAGCAACAAGGAATAAGGAATGACATTAAAACTCCCAAAACAAGGTCTGTCACACATCAGCAGCACTGGCTCCTATCTTCCTATGTAGAAGACATCTAAAATCCACTCTGAAAATGTAAACAGCTACCTACTTTGTTCCAGTATCTTATTTCCTACATCACAGCCTTACTTATTCTGACCCAGCAGCCACACAGCAATATCAAGGGTACACTTTCCCTGAGTCAGCCGATCACATTCCATTGTCAGTCAGCCATGAGGGAAGTGTCCGGGTGACAAAAGCTGGGTGTGAAAAAAAAACAAAAAAAAAACACACACACACAGTGGTGTCTTCATTATCTCCTAGCTCCCCGGCCCGTGAACGAGGCCAGGGTTAATTGCTGTTGATTAGACGTCAGTACGCATGGCTGAGTGAGCATACAGATCTCACTGAGGGGGCCACAGAGGGAGAAGAGGAAAGGATGAGGTCGCTCACAGACAATGATGTGAAATCAGTGTCAAGTGTTCTTCCTCAGTGGGTTTAGCTGGTTGGGAAGCAGATAAGGAATGCAGATGAAGCAACTTGTGAATGTATGTTATCTGCTGCTGCTGTGTGTGTGTGAATGTAGCCTTGTTTATATGCTGCGTTGAGGAGTTGTGGTCAAAATTGAGATTGAAAATGTATTGTGTCATGAAGATAAGAAGGTATCTTTAGGGATAAAAAGTCTTGAACATATATTATTATATATTCATATAGAACTTTTAATCAATTATTTATTTATTCTGTCGCTTTTTAGGAATGGCACTGGTGGTCTGTCAGTCAGTCCACCACTTTGGTCCAGGACTAGTATTAAACTGTGTACATCCGTGGTCCAAGAAGGATGAGTTGCACTAACATTGATGTTCCCATGACTTTTTATTTAGTGCTATTATCAGGTCGAAATGTTGTATTTTTGACCAAATACCTACACAACTAATGGCATTCCTATCAGTTTCAGCTGAACTTGTTTACTGTGTTTAATGCTAATTAGCAGTTGGCATCCTAACATGCTAAATTTAGACGGTGAACATTGAGAAGGTGTTAACATTATACTTGCTTAACATTTACATTTTCTCGTTGTTATCGTGAGCATGTTTGCATACTGTAATTAGCATTTAGCTCAAAGCACCACTGTGCCACATACAGTCTCACAGAGTTACTAGCATGACTATTTTTAGCTTGATGGTCAGAAATGCACACTGACTTACCATCCAAGAGTTCCTACTCCTGTGAAATGTAAACCACCTTTGACTGTGTTTAATGCTAATTAGCATTTCTTAGCATTCTTAACATGCTAAATTAAGATGGTGAACTTTGAAAGGTGTTAACATTATACCTGCTTAACATTATTTTTATCATTGTTATCACGAGTGTGTTTGCATACTGTGGTTAGCATTTAGCTCAAAGCACCACAGTGCCACCAACAAACCTAATGATATTCCCATTAGCCTCAGCTGTACTTGTTTACTGTGTTTAATGCTAATTAGCAGTTGTTAACATCCTAGCATGCTAAATTAAGATGGTGAACATTGAGAAGGTGTTGTTATCATGAGCATGTTCGCTTACTGTCATTTGCATTTAGCTCAAAGCACTACTATGCCAAGTACATCTCATAGAGATGCTAGCATGCCTATCTTTAGCTTGGTGAATAGCTGTATGTTAGCTTGATGTTCAGAAATGTACACTGATTTACTATCTTAGCGTTCTTACCCGTATTAAATGTAAACCACCATCTATTAAAGACTTTTAGACTTTTGTTGATATGTCACCAAACTGATGTCTGTCTCCATTTGTGTTTAATAGACAAACAAGCCTGTTAGGTCAGTCTGGGGTTATATTTGTCTTTAATGTGTGATTTTTATCGCTCTGTTGCTTTTTGTAGCCAAAATAATTACTACAATAGAGGCGTTTTAGACAGTAGCAGGAATGACAGGCAGACAAGAGGAGGGCAGGACGTTGTAACCTTCACGCTGTTCATAGAGCTCGCTTTGTTTAAATTTCCCAGATCAAAGGGTGCAATGCAAATTCCTGCAGCTTCCACACCGCCATTTGATGTTTTGGGGAGCCAAATTATTGTGGTGATTACAGAAGCTGTACACAACCGGTGGAGCAGGCCAAACAAGGGTCCTTGTTGTGACTCTCAATTAGCGGTGTGACATCTCAGCAACCAACGTCTGAGAAGCATCCCACAATAAGAGAGGCTGTTTGGGCTGATAAAGTGATTTGGCTTGGTGGGGCCCTTTCATCTGCACCAACAGTGGGGTATTTGAGGCTTCTGGGTATTCTCTCTGTACATCCTCACACCTCCCCTTTATTGTGACAATAGCGCCACTGTGTTCAGCGTTTCAAAGACGCTATAGGCCTACTGTGCTGTGAACTACTTCAGCTGATTTTCATATAGACTCGGATGCTCCTATCACTTGAAAGTCATGTACATTACTTTTTTTTATCATCTTTTGCTTTTGTTTTTATTCAGTATTAGCAGCTTTACACAGAACTGAAATTAAATACCACACCATTAGCAGTATTCTCATGTCGTCTGAATATTCGAACGCCTAAGCCATCTCCGAAGTTGACGATGCCAGCATTACTTTTTGTTTGTGTGTTATTGGAAGCCACAGTGAGTTGAAAGGATAACTTTGCCTGTGGGAAGGACAGAGCACCAGAGGATCAGGTTCAGCTGTATTTCTGATAACACTTTGCATTCTGCAGGCACCAGTGACAGCTCTGATGCCTCGTGTTTGATTGTCTCTTTCATCCTCCCGCCTTCGCTATAAGCAGCGACGCCGGGGTGGAGGTGAACCAACGGCAAGCGGGGCTACCGCTGCGGAGAGAGGTTGAGGTGAGATGCTGATGGACAGAAGCAGTGGAAGGATGTCAGGTTTTCAGACGCTCCAGGCTTTCTCTCATATGTAACAGTGCGTTGTAAAAGGCCCTGGTGGTAAAACTATGTCAAGTACAATTAGCGTCATGACAGGAATCCTTCAGTATATGGACAGCAGGGTGGTACTAAGTGCTAGAAAAGAGTACGCTCATTGTGTGTCTGATTTCAAACCATTAACCTGTGAGATGAAGCCAGTTTGCATAATGATTCCGAAACCTTGGAATATTCAGATGCCTTAAATGTGTTTAAATGCAGTGTTTATGAGATGGTTAAAGAGAGTTGAAGCTCAAAGCCAGTATAAAGTTCACCATCGTGATTTTGTGAGCTCTTTGCACATCTCACTCACTCTCTGTGAGGCCTGCGAAAGCAAGTTTCAAAACCTTTGCAATGTCCTATAGCTTTATTCCAGTCTGTGCAGGGCATTGTGTTGACCTGGAAACAGCTATTCACTGCTGTGAGAAAGAGGCCCCTGAAACGCTCCTCCTCACTAAGAGAAACATATAACAGTATTAGATCTAGTTTAATTACACAGGGGCTTGCGGATGGGCCCCTCTTTTCTCTCGGCGGTGAAAATGCTTAGCGTTTGTTGTCGGTTCAAGGCTCTCTAAAGGATGTGCTGGCATGTGTAGGGTTCTGGCAGAGAGGAAACTTGCGGTGGGGGGGATGAACTGTTATTGTTTGAAAAGCGTGTAAGCGGCCTTCACAACACCGCATCCACGGAAATGAAGCAAAGACAGAGCGAGAGAGGAAGAGAAAAGGAGGCAGAGAGAGAGAGAGAGAGCAAGAAAGAAAGAAAAAAAAAACTCTTGCGCAGCTTTGACTGACGACTTAACAGGCGAAACCGAATTTGTCTTTTGCCGGGAGATGTCAGATGCCTTGCCAGTGAGAGAGAGAGATGGAAAGAGGGAGAGAGCGAGAGAGAGAGAGAGAGAGAGCAAAAGCACACCACAGAATCTCCTGCGTCTTTTTCGCCCTCTCTTTTCTCCTCCGGTTTAAGACGGCTCGGTGAATGCAACAACATCAAAGGCCTAGCACTCAGAATGTACATTGTTGTTCCAGTAACCACATGAAACAGAAAAAGGGAGAGATGGAGAAAGGCTGGGAGAGATGGAGCAAGTTTTTTTTCATTCTTTTCCTTGTACATAAATAGGGAGCTATGGAGGGAATCGGTTTAGAAACGGTAGAAGATTAACTCTTTTATCTCTTCATTTCAAACGTCCTCCATACTCACATCCTCCACATCCTAACCACTGTCAGGATCTGCATGCCTGACCAACACCACTACAAAGAAGAGGTGTCTCTCGTATTAGGACGCAGAACTCCTCCACAAACAGAGCTGATGAGAGTAGAAATAGAGCCGAGGGGGAGGTTTATACAGCTTCGGCCCTGACTCATTGTCATTAAGAGAGCCCTCTGTAATCGGAGCTAAACTTAGAAAGGAACAAGTTCTTGTTCTGAGCAGACATTCCACATGTGTATAAAAGAGGAACATAACGAAACAGTCACAAAGTTGTGTTTCGACCTAACCAACCGGCTTTATTCTTGCCTGCCCTTATCTTTACACAGGGACCACCCAGGAGCAACAAGTCAGTTCTCACCTTTAGTCTAGAGTGTGTGTGTGCAAGCTTTGTACTTTATAAGCACAAGTGTACGCCTGAGTCTGTATACAGTCATGTGTGTGCATGTGTGCGTGTGTGTGTGTGTGTGTGTGCGCGCAAGTGAATGAATGTGTTTTGTGTGTATGTGTGTGCTTCTACCTCCCACCATCTGGGCCCTGTTTGGAGAGATTTTCTGTAAAAATCACAGTCACGCCGTGGCAGGATTACCACTGTGAAAAGCAGCACCTGGAAGAAACTCGGTGCTCCTGCTCCTTTTCCCTCAGATGCTCAAAGAAGTTTCTGGCTTCCCAGCTTGAGGCGCAGGATTTGTTTTTGACCTACATGGGCGTCCTAGGCCTCATGTTCCCTTCCAAAAAGCAAAAAAGCAAAGAACACATCTCAAATTCACACTAGTCTACATCCAGCTAGGTTACAGTATCACCACATTACAGTAATGCGTGTGTGTGTGTGTGTGTGTGTGTGTGTGTGTGTGTGTGTGTGTGTGTGTGTGTGTGTGTGTGTG
This sequence comes from Scomber scombrus, assembly GCF_963691925.1. Classification (NCBI taxonomy): domain Eukaryota; kingdom Metazoa; phylum Chordata; class Actinopteri; order Scombriformes; family Scombridae; genus Scomber; species Scomber scombrus. The sequence continues at coordinate 6,125,911 of NC_084971.1, read as the reverse complement.
TGTGCGTGTGTACGTGTGTGTGTGTGTGTTGGTGTGCACATCAGCGTGTGTGTTTACAACATATATATCATATTTCTGTTTTTTATTTTTAATGGCAAGCCAAGACTGATTATCCACACTGAGATATAAGCCTGTGAATGAAAGAGTTCAATAATCCAAGATGGAAATTGAGTCGGAGCATCTCCACTGAAGATTTCCCATTAGAAATAATCTTAGTCCAGGATTAGCCACAATTAAAACTGTTTTGATGTTCCCACACATACACACGAGCAGTGTTTCCATCGTTGAGGCACCTTATGGAACTGGATCGAATGCAGTAAAATAAGATGAAAGATTTTACGCATCACTTACACCTCTGTGGTATCTTCTGTTGTGTTTGTATGCAGCTTCTTCAACAGTAAAATGCAGCTAAACTATGAGAACTGTCATAATTGCCCATGCAACTTGAAAGGAGTGAAAGTGTTTAATGGTTTCAGGTCAGTAGAATTCACACCCTTTTTATACATTGAATGTATCTATATTTTATGCCCATTTTTGATTTGAGAATAAAAAAACTAAAACTAAATATTATAAAAAAGTTTTTTTCACTTTTTACACTATGCAATGGAAACAGACTTCCCAAATAAATGATGACACACATGAAGCATGTGACTTAAACATCACTCAAGCTTCTACTACTCCACTGAGAAAAATTTCCATCACATCCACTACATGGCCTGCATTATTCCAATAACATTATCTTCAATTCAATGCAGAATTCAATCCAGAATAACACATTTAATATAATCAAAATTATTATTATTAATGAGATCAATATATGTAAATACATATTATATAGTAAGGTGCATAAGTGCATTCCAGTTCATTCTATTATGGTAAAGTGACAGTGCATGTTGTTCCCTCTTCCTTTGTAATGTTTTATTGGAGAATTTGTGGGACCAACTGTTTGTCTTGATGCACCCAACTCCTAATATTTGCATAACAGTCGTGAATGGAAACAAGCAGTAATATATGCATTTTATTTTACCAGTTTTCTTAAAACATTTGGTGGAACCTTTGCTGTAGTCAGTCTTTATCTCCTTGCCTTTGCTCCTTTGCCGTAATGTATAGAAAGAACCGTCAAACCATCTGTGAAAACTCACAGATTACACACTGCAGATGATGCTGTTGTAGCTTTACTGCTGAGGGGAACAGGATCATGGGTCTGTGTCAGAGGACTTTCTGTCATGGTGTTAAATCATAAAAGGACAATAGAAGCAGTGTTGAAAAGTCATTACTCAACACTAACAGTGTAATACTGAGCTGGTGAACAAATACAAAGAAGAGTAGGAAGGTGTTAAATTGTGCTTTCAACCACATGCAGATGCACTATAAAAGAGCAGCAACATCTTCTATTGAGGAAAATTAATTATTGTTAACATTTTCATGCTAATAATTACTCAGTTTATGCCATTTTTATCCTTTTGTGTTGTTGACTTGCATGTTTGACAGTCTTATTGAAGTTACAAGGAAGATAGTTGGGCTGAGGCAGGTTCAGCTCATGGATATTTATGTCAATATGATTCTAAGGGCGGTCTACAATATTGGCTGTCCTGATGATGACTGGTCCTGCATGTAAGGAGTCTAGACTGTTACCAACACAATGCTGTTTTAAGGTCACAATGAAGGAGTTCCCTGATCTACTTTGGCTTTTGTTCAGCTTATGTGATGAACAATGTGAATCTATACTCTGTAATCATTCCCATAGTTGTATTGTGATTCAGTGACATTTTAATATCTGTTGTTTGTTGCTGGCTGATTAATTGTAACAGTTACCATTTTGAATACTGGCTGCAAACCAAGATTTAACCCTGGTTCGTCAACAATGATTGACTAGATTTGAATAAAATAAACCAGTCCACCTGGTATCACAATACCCCTCCTATTTCTACAGAATTGGTACTGTAAAACAAAGACAGCTGTGTCTCTAATTACTAAGACAGTAATGCCGGAGAAAGTGGGCATGGAGCGGGATGAAGGAATTGTGGGTCAGGGTGAGTGGGTGGTTGGATGTGTTTTAACTTGTTTATTCCAGACAGGTAGCCTGCAGAAACAATGTTAATGCACTGTGTAGCTTGTTGCTGATGCTTCTTCCAATTTATAAATCAGATGTTGCAGAGCGAAAAGAATATTTCAGATTGTACTGACTGAGGGCGTCTACAGCAGAACCTTGTCAACCATATGTTGCTAATGAATACCAGTGGAAACAGAACTCAAGTAGAAATATTGTTACTTAACTGAGTTTTTATAAAAGTAGAAGCACTGGTGTAAAAATATACCAAGTCCAACAGATTTTGGGAGTCAGAAATGAAAACAAGCTCCTCAAATGATAGTCATAGTTGTACATTTTCTAAAAAATCAACATGACTTGTCTTCTAAGGTGTGTTGATTTTAAATGTACCATGCAAAAAAGCCATACTGCCTCGGTTAAATCTAAATTAATGTCTTTCAAAGTCACTCAAAAATGTGCAATTGCAGTAAAATACCACTAGGGGGCCAAATCTGAGTTAAGGCCCCTGATAAGGACTGATTATAAATTCCTTTTGTAATCCTCAAGAATATCTAATTTGACACTGCTTTGCTCTCAGTTGAAATGTTCAAAACTGTTAAATAAAACTTTCCAAATCCTCATGTGCTTGTGTTATCTGAGACAAAATAGGAAAGGCAGGAAGATATTTAGAACTGCCTCCTAATAAACCTACATTATGGATGATATTTTATAGTTTATTAGATAACGAGAGAGCCAGAAAACAGAAATAGAAGTTGTGTCTCATAATTGAATAATGAATGAATGTGTGTGAGTGTTTGAGTTGTGGATTGGTAGTCTTAAATGGTAATAAATGGTGTGGGTCTTAGGGGAAAGTAGTCGTGAATGCTCAGAATTTGTAGCCATGGACTTTCTCTGTGTAAAGTTGAATGGGAGGACACAAATGTGTTGCCTTATATGCAGGGCTGTGCTTGTAGATAAAGTGTAGATTATGCACAGTTCAAAAGCCACATGATGGTTTTATCAGATGGCATCACTGTGCTGCAGTAGTTCAAAAGCCTGTCTTTTGTCTCTCTGTTCTGGATCTCCTTTATTCTTTCTGTTTCTATGCATGACTGTATATATTTTGCTTATCTAGAGTATGTCTTTCTTTCACCAGCACCATGAACACACACACGTTCATAAAAACACACACCCTCCATTCATGAACCCCCCCTCCTCCCCCAACCCCACAGCCCCGTGTCACTGTTACCACTTCGCCATCCGCCCTCGCTCTTGACCCGCTGACCCTCCGCTTGGTGTCTGGCAGCGTCAGGGTCTGATGTCGGTGACATCACCCGTCACAATGAGTCCACTGCCACCTCCGGCTCTGCTGTCCATTGTCCGCCTGACAGTGAGCGGCCTTGTTTTTCGACGGAGGACGGCGCTGGCGTGGCACGCTCCCTCTGTAAATGATGAAAGAGAGCGAGAGAGTTCTGCTGAAAGCACGGGCCTTGTTTGGCTGACCGCGCTGGACGCTGAGCTGATCGGAAGGCGCCTTTCTCCCCTGACAGTAACTTCTGTGATCTGTGGAGATAAAAAAGAAGAAAGAATGTGTTTGATGTCTAGATTTGAATAAATACCCTGATGTTAATCGTTTTACAGCGTTAATCACATTTGGTGATAACACAGCTCCTTGTGTGTGTGTCTGCATGTGTGTGTGTGTGTGCCAACATGAGAGCATTTATTCTGTATGCGTAAATATGAGTCAGACATTGTGTACATGAGCTCGATTGTTAGTATGTGAGGATTTATTGTTCTAACATTGAGTTTGGGGGAGTGTTCGTGGCTCTGAAGTCCAACAAAAAAGGCAACTGTGCCTCTTGAGTCTTCTCTGCAGGCCTTAAATTTTTATGACACTCCCATGTTTGTTTTGTCTTAATTATGTGGGTCTCTTTTGGTTAACAGAGAGGCACATGATTAAATCTTCACATGTAGCGGCTTAACAACATGCAGTTAAGACCCTCCATACAGAGTAGAGCCCAGAAACACTTTGATAATTCCACATTCAAGAGATGAAACGAGAGAAGTCGAGAATGGCGTGTCTCAGACATTATTAGGTGGTGATTGAATTTGCTGTCTCAGTCATCTTAACCTGTTGTTTTTGACACATGTGAGACGTACATGTGGATGAACAGATCAGTGGAGATAGCGAGTGTTTCCTGGAATTCCACAGGGATCCACATCTGGAATGGATTTTTTACTGCGTTATGAAAGCTCCGGCTGCTGAGCTGAAAGCCGAAATGAACAGCAGCAGCTCAGATGTTGTGGTTTTTACCCTAAAGTCTCCGAGCCAGGTAGCCTGGGGATCGGCTTCAAGGTGGTAAACTTGTAAGCATCTGGCTACGATATTACTGAGCCTCTAAACAGCTCTGATAAACTGTAGTGAAAGTACATTTTTAGCCTCTACTGAGTGTTTTTAAAGCAGATGTCTTGTCCATCTTCCACAATCTGTTCTATTAGATATTGATGTTTGATATATCTGATCTGACATACCTGTTTGATCATCTGTTATACCGTTACTTGGTAAGACAGTTCAGGGTCTTTTGTGATGGAAATTCAACATCCTATGGATTGTGTCCTTTGAAGGATGGAAGACGCTTAGACAGACCTAGACAGAACATTTTCTCAGGAATTCACCATAGGTGTCACAGAGACAAAGCTTGCCCCCCTTCCTTGTCAAAAAAAAAAGAAGAATTTTGCTTGCTGCCACACCATATGGAGAATTGTCCCAATTTCTTTTTCCTTTATATCAAATGCGAGGCTTTTCAACTCAAACCTTTTGTAGCATATACCACATGCGATTTGGGTTCTTGTGTGGCGACGCAAACTTTGTGACTTTTTGATATCTCGGTGAGTGCTGTCTGACAAGTTTCTGTCACTCACTTTTTTCCCCCCCTTTTTCTCTCTCCACCAGCAAGCATATTTTCTACCCCATCGATTGATTAGCATACATCAAGCCCCTGTCGTCATGGCAAAACTTCATTTGAATCTTCAGTACTTTCCCCGTGTCTTTCAACCAGCAGCTGTCAGCCACATCAACACTAGACGCGCTCTGCGCCAGACAAAGTTAAATTGAAGCACACTCTAAGACTATATATAGATAAAATGTCACTTCTTTCAAGAGACAAGGCACCTTCGAAGTCGTCAATACTGAGCGCTTTATCACGGGCAAAATAACTTTGAAACTGGAGAAGAGAGTAAAGATGAAACAATTATTCTCTCTTCCCACTTTGTGCTTGAAAGAGGGAAAAAGCGAGATTATTCTAAAGTGGGTAGAAGCGTTTAAGGGGCTTGCTTTTTGATCTGCCTGTCCGTCAACGAAAACGATGAGCACCTCCTGATGCTTCTGATCGTTAGGTGTCCTCAAAGTGTCTCGAAGTCTCTTTGTTATCGCTGAGTGCGTCGATTAAAGGGAGGCATATCATTTATTCATTTTGCCATTGAGCGAAAGAAAGAAAGGATTCAAGAGCTTAGCGTTCATTTTCGTCAAACTCTCGAGGTGCGGTGATGAAGTCAGCTTTCTTTTGAGAGACGAGTAGAGTTGAGGTAAAAAGATGTGGAGTGAAAGTTTTTGCTCGGCAAATTTTGAAAGGCCCCACTGATCTTTGAGATAAAATAAATGGTGTTCAAACTTTATTAAACTTTTCTTTTAACAGCTTGCTGCAGGACGACAGTTCTGAAAAGAATTCTGTCTAACAAGGTGTTACTGTTGATTGTAGCTAATACATAAACATATGCACACCACCACACACACATACACACAATCGCTGTCTTTCTATTTTAACTATCTAGATCTGTCTTGCCTGTGCACACACACACACACACTGATCATATATAGAAAGCTTAGGTTTATTGGGATATGTCAAACTGATTTTAAGGATGTGGGGACACAAAGCATGCCAGAGTCAACACGCTCTGTATGTGTCTGGTTCCTCTTTTCAACAAAGGACAATGCCATATTCATCTTCGCTCCATTTTCCAAATGTGGTATCTGATTCTTTAACATGCCTCTCAGTCTGGAAGTCCCTCCATTCCTACTGTTTCAGGTTTTTTTTGTCTTTTTTCTTTTTTCAAATACTCAATCCTGTTGCGAGGTGTCTCTTAGAAGTTGAAAAGTTCTTTTCAAGCCCGAAGTTTTTGCCGTCTTCACTTTTCAACTGGCAAGATGAATATTGGTGGGACAAAGCATAGAAAGGAAAGGCTTTTGACAAGACTTCTGAAGGCCCAGGAGCTCGTCCTGTCTCTCCCTTTTGCAGTTTTCCCATAACTGGCTTTCTCGCGTGGCTGCTAAAAAGACACCGTATCAAATGCAAACTGAGAAGTCACAGTCTTTCATGATACATCAGTGGGGCCCTTGTGGAGATGCTGCTCTGCTTAGGTTTTTCACAACTTTGGAAAAATGAGAAATTGGTGCATTCTCTCTTGTGTTATCAGAGCTGCTGACAGTAAGTTCATGTTCTGTACGTGCAGAAAGGCGATGCCATGAGTACATGACCTGGAGCAAAATGGAGTTTTAAGGTGAAACTTGTCAGACTTTATCTTTAATAGAATTTATATGTCATGTATTTTATGAGTAGCAATATGTTGCTGTCTGTTTATGTTTCAAGCAGACCCTTCTCATTCATAAAAATCTGAAATGTGTGAAATGAGAGTAACGCTCAAAGGCAGTTATGGCATAAAACAACATAAATGCCCAAAAAAGTTTATTTTTGTGATACATAGGCGTGATTTGCTCTTTGTAGCTAGCGCTGTCTGGATAATCTTTGTTGGATATTTCAGTCTAAACACTCAGTGTTTTATGTTCACCAAGGCTGGGGGGCCCGTGGTTTAACACTTTCAAGAATCACTTTGTGAGGCAGCATCGTGGGGCAGCCTCAAGAAAACCTGAAATAGCTGAAACTAGACCTCTGTGCAAATAATCACCCTGGGCCTCTGTAAACCATCATGTTTATGCATTGTAAATTGTGTAAAGGAATGCTTTAACATTGTGTGGCATATGTATTTCAAGGCTTTGAACATTGGATGGTATCCGAATTTCACCCACACAACCGCAGGATTTTGCTCTTGCCTTTTGACTGAAATATCATTCAGATTCCAAAGGGACTAAAAAAAAAGCAACCTTTTTTGAGGCTTCCTAAAGAATGTCTCTGAAACCATTCCCAAGCTCCTTCCATGCATTTAGCTATCACTGCTGCAGGGTCAAAAGCCTTTCACCAGCTTTTTCAGTATATTCTAAGTTTTACTATGGTGACCATGCATTTTTGGAATTACACAACAGGCTTTGAAAGGTTTGTCTGAGTCTAAAATGTTCTAAATCCATAGAAGACATATTATAATCCCTCAATCCCCCACTAAAACTGGACATACAAGGTAACAACAGAGCTGCTTATATAAACACACAGTAGAGCATATTTAGATGTTGCGTCAACCTCTTTTCCACCTTTGAAGGAGTTTATAAGAAAGGTTTTTGGCAGGAGTGCAGTCACCACACCGGTTATCTCTTTCCTACGCTGTAATTCACCTCATTTGTAACACACCTCCTTCTTTGATCTGCGGTTTCGAAACCTTGTCTCTCAACCTGTTTACCCACTGAGCCCTTGAAAAGACTGGGAATAGACTCGGTGATGTCATGACACACATACAAAAAGTTGCGCCCACTCCTTGCATCCTCAACAGGTAGTGTTACCCGCAGTATGTCACAGGCTCAAAGAATTAGTCGCAGGCGGCTCCTAAGCCATGACTGAAAGATTTGTTGGTTTTACCTTTGACACATCAAATCTGAAGTATGTGCAACCAGTTGAAGTTCATCCTAGAAATGAACTACTGTTGAAATAGACATTAAAGGATGAGCTCAAAAATGTTTAAGTCTGTCTTAAAACAATACTATGGTTCCCATACGGACATTGAAACAGGCAGTCCTGGTTTGAGTATTTAAAAGTTTATCTGATGATAATATGAAGTTGAGTTTTTGTCAAAAATTCGCTCTTTGTTTCAACAGAGAGTATCTTCCTGTTCAGCAACTGAAGGGATCGTAATAAAAAGAGGGGACTTGGCAGTAAAACTGCTTTTAAAGATATTGACTTGATTTGACTAATTTAAACAGCTGAAGCCTCAGGTTAGCTAGGCCTGCATGAACAGGATGAATGATTACAGCAAGAAAAATATGTCAATATTCATATGGGCACCTGACTATTGTTTTGGACAGACTTGAAAAAATGTTAACCTATACTTTAAGTTTTAGGATTTTCTAGCATACTCCTAATAGACCTGTTTCTTAGAATCAAGAATCAAAAAGTCTAAATGGACATTTAATCTGATTTTAGGGTGATATTTGCCACAGTATGTTACTGTCGTTCTGCAGTTGTTCTTCCTCAAAATACTTTTATATAGTTTTTTAAAATACTATTTTTTACATCCACTATTTTTTTAATTATTTATTTTTTACACTATCTATGGTTAAGGTTAGGCAACCAAAACACTTTATTATTCACTGTTATAGTTGGTAAAAAGGCAAATGTTAATTGCAGGTCTGTGGCAGATACAAACATGCTAATATTCCCATCCACCATCCTGACCTCCACTTCCTGGATTGGCTACAACAGAATACATCTGTCTACACCTAGGATATTGGGTTGACTTTTCCAAACTCGAGTAAGTCATAAATCAAACATTGGCGCTCTAGAAACATGATCAACATAACTCAAGTGATGAGGGTAGTCACTTGACTCCATTCCTCCTTCCTCATTATACCTTTTCTTTTGCTGTGACTAAAAAAGTATGAGGAACCATCAAAATGTGTGAAACCAGCATATGTGCTGTTAGTGCTATCTCATCGTTCTAGCCGAGCCAGACATTTTAATTTATGTTTGCTTGTACTTGACAAGAAAATCCTTTACTAACCATATAATAAGCCTAAATTGACCTTCATAGAACAATGGACAATCTGGATGAGGTTCCCAGACACAAACTGTCAACATGGCAGTTACAACGCCTGTGTTAAGATCTTAAAACTCTACAGTCATGCTTCTCCGGCAGCCTTGATCTTGCCGCCTCGACATATGAACACATTCAAGGACTCTCACATATGCACACGTTTGCACTTACACACATACCCAGGTAAAAAAAAATTCCCTCCTTTGTGAAGCAGGGAGATGATTTATATCGGGCACAAAAGAAAGTAGGGTGACATTTTGGAACTTTGGAGCTCGGAGGGGGCTTTGAAAGGAAATATGATAAGTTATGTCTGTGGAATGTCTTAGCAAGAATGTGCAAGGATTTTGAACTCTCACCTCATCTGTGTAGCTGCTGAACTCTGGTTGCAATAGCTTCTGCATTCCTGTTCATTTGACAACATGCAGATAGTATTTTTTTTTTTAAACACTGTAGCCTGTGCCATATCACAGATTATCCCACAGCCCACTGGGTTACAGAACTAGTTGCAAATGAGCTTCAGTGTGGGAACAACTTGCCAAAAGTTATAAAACGTGAGATGATTTGTAATTTGCTGTTTGTTTATGTGGGAATTATTTATTTATTTTTTGCTCTTTTGACAGGTGTCGGCTAAGATTGTGGTGGAAACATCATATGGATGGAGCCTATACATGCAGCGGTGGGTGAGTCATTGCTTAAGACTTTGCTGAGGAAATTGAAATGAAACATTGGATGTTTTGGAGTCTTTTTACGTCATTGCCTGTAATGCTGGGCTGCCACAATCCTGCTTTACAATAATTCATCTGCATCATGACACCCCCTTTGCCTGTTTATGGTCTGGCCTACGTGAATGGTCATGCGCGTTCAATTTGTACATGTTGTCACACTGACAAAAGAACTGTCCCCCCCCCCCCCCTTATTTTTCTCTAAATGCACAAAATTATTGAGCTTCCTGATTTCAGCTGGAATGTCTGAGAAAGTTGAAACTCCTCCATTTAGTATTTTTTGGAGAATGTTTGCATTTGCTAGATAGTTTACAGTAGATGTTACAGGAAATGAGAAGAGGCGAAGATGGGGGACAACAAGCAGCAAAGGTCCGAAGCCAATCTGGAACACTGGAACTGAACTTGAACACATGAACATTGCTATTACATAGTCTGCATTACCAGACTGCAGTACAGTAGAGATGTGCATTTCTATAACTGAGGACCCATTACATTAATACCCAATACATTAAACACATGCGAAGCAACTGTGATACGATACAACATGATATGATACAATACGATTCATCCCTGTTGCAACGCAGTTTCGATTCGACACAGTTTAGTTGAAGACAATGAGATTCAATGCAATATGATGAGATTCAATGAATAATGCGGTGCAATTCAGTATGATACAGAGAGTGCGATTTTATTTCTTAAGCATACAGCAAATCATAAATTAACTAAAAAAGTGCTGTTTTTTTTCTTAACACATTTATTTCGCTTGTACTGCAACTCAGTAAGCATCTCATTTATTCTACTTCTTTTTGACCTCTAAAAAAACAATGGACTTTCACAAAGAGGCCTTTTCATAAGTTGTGGTCAGGGTTAGGGTCAGGGTTAGGGTCAGGGTTAGGGTTAGGGTTAGGGTTAGGGTTAGGGTTAGGGTTAGGGTCCTCTGTGTCCAGTTTACATGCACATACTCCATAACCAAACCAATTACCGTCAAAATAGTTTCATAATCCACTTACTCTGACATGCAGAACAATAATAATTACGTACGAATAAATTGGATTTTGCAGATTAAAAGATGTTAGAAACAATGCATCACAAATTCCTATCCAATTACTATCCGGTGCAACTTTTTTAATTGGGGCAGTTGCATTGTGAATGTTCCCATCCCTACTGTATTTAGTTGCAATACACATCACATCAAAAATAATCAATGTACTTTCACAAACTCTCAGACAAATATTCCTGTGTTAATGCCATAGATCTACTGTCAAACCACTATTAGCAGCTTCAAACAGAATAATGAACAAAACCTTCAGAGAAGTTGCAGGTTGGTGTATTACAACCACTCATGTATCTTATCATTGTAGTGTTGGTTGTCATTAGTTCATTCATTACTATTATAACATTGCATGCACCAAATTAATTGCTAAAATCTGGAAAAGTTGTTGGCATGTTGCTACAAAGAATTCAGACAGGAATACAGGTTTTAAACCATTTCTAAGATTAGCCAAACTTCCTGGTTCATCTTTCAGCTGTTGTCCACCTTAGAGTAGTTTTTTTGTACAGTGAGGGATTTTACATAGATTTAGGATAAACTCAAAACTAGTGTAGATCATCTGGCTAAACTATTGGCTTGTTTACAACTTTTTCCAATTTTGATATTGGTATGTACCCAGATCTCAGCAATAAGCCTTCTTCATAGCAGACATTTTGACTTTTCATAGTAGGAAAAGCACAGGTGTTACTGATAACATTAACAATGACGCCTCTACCAGGAACTGCTGAAACTGAAGCAGCTACAGTAAATGGAATTCAGCATTCATCAATCATTTTATTTTTTAACACCTGCTAGCATGTGCTTTTCCTACGATGACATAAAAAATGTCTTCGGTGAAAAAGATCCATTACATCGGGGAGTACAATGTGGTCATAACTAAAGCAGAATTACAAAAAGAAGAGCCTAGTTGTAATAAAACTGAATTATCCTTTAAAGTATAGGATACGCATGTAATTTTGAGATGGAAAATGTGCATGGACCCTGATTAAAAGGGTTCAACACACACACACACACACACACACACACACACACACACACACACACACACACACACACACACACACACACACACACACACACACATACACCATTAGTCCCCAGAGCTCCAGCTGCCCAGGGCTCTAAAGTCACGTTGTCCCAGTGTGATTGAAGGTCCAGCTGGTAGACCAGCCCTTTTGATCCCTTTCCCTTTTATGAGAAAGACAAACAGCTCCTCGTCGTCACCCACACTGGAGTGATTGATACACACACACACACACACATTGTGATCACAGTGAGGCACACACACGCATGCACGCATTCACACGTTGATCACAGAGAGGCACATGCGCACACACGCGCACGCAAACGCTCGCATTTTCTTAATGGATGCCCTCTCTCTCACTGTAATCACTCTGCTAATGACCTGCTTGAACTCTGAATGAAACCCAGAGGGTGAGAACAAAAGGTGGAGAGAGAGAGAGAGAGAGAGATACAGTTGAAGCCATGCAGAGTGTGAACATGAAAGATTTATTCTGGCCTATTGTTATATAGACTATAAAGTTTTGAGGTTTTAGTAATAGTAAGAATAGTCACTAAATTCTCTTACAGTCATATCAGGATCTTTGACAGCGTAGTTCTTTCCCAAAAAGGATCTGTAATAAAATCAAGAAACAAATGATAAACTGACCTGAAACATATCAATGAGTGTCACTTCCTTGCATTGCACCATGCAACACTATCAATGCAGAATTTGGCCGCTCTGGGTCTTCTATTCAGTGAACATGAAGAAGCTTCAGTGCATCACAGAAACAGTCTTGCTAGTTTTTCTAATGCAACCAAAATGCTAAATAATCTGGTAAAGGATCCGCTATGATTTTTTTTGAAATCCTAAAAAAAGTTACTTACATTCAACTATGCAGCGCATCTGCCTCCGAGCTCGGCCATGGTTGTTGTGTCTGGCTGGTGACAGGCTGCTCTTGTTGTGACTCCTTCACTTCCCAGTATTATTTATTTGGTACTTCTTTTGGATTTTAATGTTCGAGGAATTTCTCTGTAAAAAAAACATTGATACAACAAGCACAACTCCTTTCTAACAAGACATTTTCTCTACTGCTCTCATATATTTCTACTCGTATTTTGACCATTACTGAGTTTTAAAAGTCTTATTCGCTGCAAGCAAGTGCATAACTGCGAGAAAGGTTTGAGATTAAACCTGTTTGATTGTGATCTTCTTTAAACTTGTGTGATGTTTATCTGATATCTCTTCAAAATATGGACACACATTTATTTAACTTTTCTACAACAAGCCCAATTGTGCAGAGATCCAGGGAAGTACATACACTTTTGAGGGGCAGAGCCTCAGTTAAACAAAGGGCACCCAACATTTATTAACTGTATATAATAAGTATATCATATAAAAAGTTAATATAAGATGTAAGATATGAGACAAACCGGTCACCGTACACATTGAAGCTTCATTAATAAGGTCACCTGAGCCTTACACTCACAGGTGTTTTGACAGCCCAAGACAATACAAAATGTTTTGCACATGGTAAAAAAATATTATACATATCACACCTAAAAAGGAGCCTCAGGTTGCAGTTGCATGTGTGATGCATGAGCTGTTACTTGGATGTTACTTATTTTTTGGTCCAAAAGGGTAGTGGAGCCATACACTGCATAAGGCACTATGAGCACATCATTTAGTTTAGGATATTCAGCGTATTGCTACAAATTAAACATATAGATCATATAATATAACATATATGGATCTTTAGTTGGTCCGTACATAAACACAGTTTAATGAAGCTGTTTATCATATACAGTTATTTGCAAGCTAATATCCATCCTGAATGTTTGAAGTGGGCTTTTCTAGTGATTGGCTTGTTAAAGCTGTTCTCTGCAGCCCCCCCCCCCCCCCCCCCCCCCCCCCCCCCCCCTTTGACAAACTCTGGGAACAATAAAGGGACAACAGAAGGGCAATAATAAAGAGAAGGAGGGGAGGAAGGGAATGTGCAGCCGGATATACACTTCCTGGGTCTCCGATGCCCCAGAGGCCTTTTAAGGACCTCCTTACATGGGGGCCATCCATACATGGCACCTGCTTGAAACTATCTTTGATGTGTTCTCCCTGCAGCAAAAGTGCTGGGACATAACATGTATTCATATTGACAACTGGACACTGCACAGAAACTGGTGTCGTCTTTCTCATTTTTGCACCACAGGGCATCAGGATGTCAGGGTTTGTTTTCAGTTTGTAATGATAATCTAAAAAGAGCGTGATATAAAGAACAGACTCATACACTAAATGTACCTAATGTGCTGTAAATGGTTATTTCACAGTGAATGTAGAGAGAGAGAGAGTGAGAGCACAAGAGGGAGCGGGTAAAAGGATGGACACGATGAAGGACAAATGCAGACAGAAACAGACTACAAATAAAGATGGAAAAAGATAAAGAGTTGGAAATGCACCAAGGCAGACAGAGTGAGAAACAAAGGGAAATCGACAAAGAGATATGGGGGAGAGAGAGAGAGAGAGAGAGAGAGAGAGGGGAGGACATATGAAGTAAAAAAGGGCAGAGATAGAAACAAAAAGATGAAATGAATGAGTGGAGATACTGTGAGTCCTAGAGGTCAGCTTCTTGTTTTTTTTTCTTCCCTCCCACCCTTTCTCTTACGGTAATCCCTCCAGTAGCAGTGAGCTGTTAGGCTCCTCCATAAATCAGCGTTTGTATGAAATACCAGCGGGAGCCAAAGGTCAAAGGAGAAAATTAGCAGCTGTCTTTTCCTCTCCTTTCATGTTAGCCGCGGGGCTAATCGCCAAGTGCGCCATCAGCCTCATTTCCACTTTAAAACAAACTCCCCGACAAGCTGGGGAGGAGCTGTTTGCCCGCTCTTACATTTTATGGCACCGGATTTTATTCTGAGAGAGAGGAGGAGGATTGGTGGGCGGGTGGATGGTTGAGAGGGGTGGGGGTGGGGGGGTCTTACCCTTGCTTTCTCTCACCCTCTCTCTCTTTATGCACTTTTTTTTCATATCATCATCTTCAGGTGTGGGAGGGCAAACAGTGGAGCATGCTCTTTTCACACTGCTTTGTTGACACATTTCAGCTACGCCGTAGGAGCAGCGATGATTGGCGGCCTTTCCCTTTGCTCCACTCCGAGGTGGTGCTACTTGTTAATATGAGGCCCGGTGAACTCTGTTGACCTTTTCAGTCACACAGACTCTGTTTTTTTCCTCCCTACTGTTTGGACTTCATAGTAGTTGAAATACTCACATTTTTGAACTATACAAAGCATTATTGACTCAGTAATATTGCAGAAAGGTCTCCAATTGTGCTGAATAATGAAGGCAATGAAAGTTTATGCTTTGCTCTTCATCTGTCCTTCTTATATTCTGTCTTTCATTTTTATACTCAAATTCAGATACAATTAGCTTGAAGCGTGTTTGCATTGAACATGTAATTTACATACTCAGCTCTGATTGGGAAGATTTTCTCACACTGCCATTATATACACATAACAAAGTAGTTTATTTCAAGCATCCCTTTAGCTCATTAAAGTTAGACTTAGAAAATTGGGGAATCATAATCATTGACCATCGGGTACTTATCCAGCCTTGGTGATTGGTTGTCTTCAGGTTGTAGCTCCTGCATGTCGGCGGACTTTTACAAAAAGTTGAACCTTTCTCAGCATCTTCACATTGCTGGGCTGCTTTGATTCATTGAGCAATGGGCAACACCAGCATGTTTTTTAAAGGTTTGTCCAGTGTTTGAATGCCTATGTATGAATGGGGCCCAACAATCTTACAACAAATATCACTTTTACAGATCCAGAAATGATCAAATTCATATTTTCGGGCAGTGAGTCAGACATGTTGATTCAGTTTTTGAGGTAATAAATTGTTGCATTTTTGTATTTAAATTGTGTTACTATATCAACGTCTATAATTTACAACAGAATGCAATCCAAATTAAAATTACGACGTAAAAATTTGAACACCTCCTGCACAGTCTTACCAAAAGCTGAGCGTTATCTGCTTCACAAATGTACTATTTTTTTTGTGCAGCTGCTGTACTTGATAACAAAAGATGGTACAGGTGCTTCCATTATTGTTGCAGCCCCTGTATCTTTGTGTCTATGCCTGCATTTCTCCTCCATGTCTCTGTTGTTCTCTTCCTCTCTTCAAAACCTCAAATTTCACCAGTCTTGTTTTCTGGTTGTAAATTCTGATCCTAAATTCACAAGCAAGATATATTTCTTTCCTCATTCATTTTTCTTTGTCTTCCTCGCTCCTCTTTTGTCCCTCTTTGCCTCTCTTATCTCTTTCCATCTTACGCTATACATCTCTCGTCCCTCTATCTTTCACCTCCCTCCATCTTTTTTTTCTCTTCTCGCTGTGGGAATGTTTTCCCTATCGGTTGTCAGTGCAGTCAGTGAGGTGCAAAGCAGCAGTGCTTTGTTGATGTTCCTCTTTGCCTATCTGCTGCGCTGTGTGTTTTTGAAACTCACCCTCCCTCTGCACACCTGCTGAGTAGCTGCATGACACTGGGAAACATCCCACAATAGGGTCAAAACACTTTTATCTTAGTTTTAGTTATGGATTTAGAAAACTCTCTCGGGAATTAACGAACAATATGCAGCTGGCCAGAGCTGAGGTCCTGGATGATTGCTCTCATTTACTGTATCCGGGACTTCCTTTATTCACAGTAGGTGGGTTTAACTCATCTAGTAAACATATCTTAAACTTAGAGAATAAAGCCAAGAACCTGACTTGTACAAAACACATATATAAGTTCATAAAAGCAGACATAATTAGGCTATAGACATGCATGTAAAGAGGCAAAAATAAGTAGGTTTTATGCATGAGTGAACCTACATCTCAACATACTGTAATGGTTTGTACCCTTTCCTGTACTTAAACTGCTGCTTATAGTTGCACTGTCCGACTCTACCTGACCTCTTAGCCTTCTGCTATGAACTTCACAGTATTTAGTGTTTAATTCCCACTGTCATATTTGCACAAAATCCAAATCACTATTTCATTTTCAAACCTAAAATTAAGATTTTCTCATAAAAGACAAGTTTGTACACACATGAGTCATCGTGGCTTCCGACCTAACGTGATGGAATGCTATAAATTAGGTTTCAGACTGCTTCGCTTTGTAATTGTGGTTTCCGATTTAGCATGAGATATTTCTTCGGGAGTATGAGGCCTTGAAGTGTATGACGTACATTAATACCATGGAAATCTGTGGAAGTACTAGTTAACTCCCCTGCAAATTTAAAGCATCCCTTGAGTTGTTGTTGTTAGGTCTGTTGAGGTAATGTTAGATTTCTTGTATAGAGGCATTCATCTTCTGGGTTACTTAAGGTAAGGCAGTGTAAATTCCAAATGGCTGCTGTGGGAATAATGTTAGTGAACACTACTGTCTGGCATGAAAGTGAGATGAGGACATTACTTTTTCCTTTTCATATTATGACATCTTTAAAATAAATAAGTAAAACCCTGCAAAACTCACCATCCTTTAAACATGCACGTGCTATTTCATGCATATTAGCGTACACACATACCCTCAGCAACAGCAAGGAAAAACGTGTAAATATTTCTGGAAATGAACCATATTTTAAACAATCAATAGGACAGCTGTTCTCAAATCGAATCAATTAAGGAGCTGGCGGAACAGAATAGGCTGTACACACCACATTTAGGGTAAATGAACGCAACCCACCATCAGCAAACATGATTGGCAGTTCATCTCATATTTCAAAATATCCAGTTGACAGCTACAATAATTATGGATTTTTATGACAAGCATATTTGCTCCCTCTTGTTTCATTAAGATAATTAGCATCTGTACGTTTGATAATCCGACCCGTGTTTCTACATTTCTCAGCTTTGACATGTCAAATTTGTTTCAGGCTCTTTTATCTAGCCCATTATGACTACTGCTGTACAACTACAGCCACTGTGCACATTTATTGGAGAAGTTGGGGAATTAATTTAGTATTAGGAAGTAGTATGGTTGTAATGTAGTGTGTAGACTTACCAGGAAAAAAGATCAGTTTTTAGGTGAGAAAAACATGAAAGTGACTGAGTGATAAAGTTGTTTTTCAAATTGAAACGTTTTTTTAACTTTTTAGTTGCGTTACCTTAATCATGATTGTTGTAATGACCAAAATCTTTGCCTGAATTTAACCACTGGCTACCACTGTTGCTAAATGCGGAATAATTACTAAAAAAAAAATCAACATTGGATGCTGAAAAAAGCTGCAATTGAACATAATCAGTGGTTTTACTGAATCAATTATCAACATTCTTGTCTAGCGATAGTGTTGGGTGTTTGGTACCAGCTCCGTCAGATTTCTGTCACAGCAAATTCTGACCACTATCCCTCATTACAGAAGCAATTTGTTTAATTTGGGCTTATTTTGGCAAAATAGTAGAGCCTTTTCCAGCCTCGCTGTTTCAACAGTTGCATTTATAATCCAGGGACCAACTATTTACCTCTTTGGAAGTCTGATAGTTGCTTTTAAAATTCACATAGGAAAATGTTTCGTCAGTCTCTTTAAAGCTCACACATACTGCTAATTGGCATTGAGCTTAATTTGCCTGTGTAGCTGCCTTTGTAATCATGGTCCAGTCACTTCAGAGTTTAGGACCCTTTTCATGTAGTGTTTGTATTATTTTGTCCACCCTTTGGTATTTATGCTCGTGTCGACCTCAATCTGTATGATTGTGATTTTTGTGATGCCCTGTGAAAAACCGTGTGCCAAACAGTATAGGACGCAAAACAGGTTTTAAAGGCGACAACGAATCAAAACCTGTGTATCAAATCACACTGATGATGACATGCTTGACAGGTTAATGCTAACCCTTCTCACAATTGTTTATTTTGTTTGGTTTTTTGGCATCAAATATGATACTATGTGGCCACGCTTTTCTTGTGAAGGTTGTCTGAAGTGGCAGGATGTTGATATATTGATATCACAGCGGCTGGCTGTAAAGAAAGATTGTATTTTAAACAATGAACAATTGTCACATTGTTCTGTTGGTTTTTATGGTGTCTGTTGCTGCTTCTGTCTTATCCAAGAGTCAACAGCTAGGGGACAATTCATTTTGCCTTATCAGTGCATGGATTTGCTGTCAGGTCGAGCTTGAACCGATGTCAGCGTAGGTCTCTAACGAGTAATGTTCGGCTTCTAATAAGCCCGACTGCCGCTTTATATCAAGCATTTTTCTACATCATTTGTCTGATGCCCATTAAGGAAGTCTAACTGAGCTCAAAGTGAACACACACGCGTTTTTCTGGCTTTCACAATCAGAATGAGAATGATTTATTGAGCGTGACAAATTGACAAACTAATTATTACACATTAAATTGTTCTGGTGACATCACTGCAAGAATAATGAACAGTTATATAGAAGAGTCAGTGCAAGAGGACAGAGTGTGTGAAATATTGTGATAAAATGAATTGTGTTAACAGTTTCCTTTCATTAAATGATGCAACAAGGCCGGCAGAAGGTTGTTTTTTAAATATAATATTTCAGTTGTATATAATCTTTAAACTGAGAAAGACAGACTCACAGACTGACTGTCTGTACAGGCCTGTTTGGCAAACATTTGTTCACATCAGATAGGAGGGTTTTCGGTTACCACAAAGGTTTGCCAAGCCAAAACGGATTAGGCCAAGCATCACAGGCATTGTTTCTATACATTATTAAACTTTTAAGCCACCGAAAAACAGGATTGTAAAGAAAAAAGAGAGAGAGAGTGAGAGAGAGAGAGAGAGTGGGAAGAGAAAGTAATTATTCATCCTTAGTGCTCACACACCCCCACATCTTCTTTAGCAAATCCCTCACTCAAGTTTCAAAAGATGACCATTCTGGGTTTTTTTTAAAACCTTATTATTATTATTATTTTTAAAAACCTCACCTGATTGTTCCCGCTCTCCATTTTATTTAGACGTTTTCCCCAAAGTTGAAATTAAAGTTTATTTTCTCAAATTGGGCCTTTTAAAAGGAATTGTCTTAACAAGCCATAACAAGCGGATGAATGGCTGGCTTCTCAAACTTTAAGGGTGTTATGCACCATGTCCGACTTCAAAGCCCGTCTTAACTCCACACTTTAATTGTATCTTCTTCAAGCCTGTCTGCCTGACCGCCATCTGATTCTGCTGACAACTGCACTCCTCTCTCTCTCTTCTTCATGCTCATCCTTCTATCTCTCCATTCCTCCCTCTCCGTCTTTCTCCATCTGTCATGACAGATACACCCACCCCCCCCTCCCCCCTCCTTCTTTCCTTTAGCTCTTCTAAAGTCACTCCGCTACAAGTGTCAACTCAGGCACGAGCCCTAAATTACTTTTTTTTGGGGATGAGTGTTGACATCTACCACTCACCCTTCAGCTCATGCAAACAGAATGATGCTATTTGCCCCTCTTTTCCTCTCTCTCTCCCTCTCTCTGTCTTCTCTATTTATTTCTCTATCGCTCCCTTTTTTTTTCTATTTCTCTCTGAGCCTACAAACAGACATTCACGCTTCTCTCCATATGGGCTTTAATTTGCCATTGTCCCCCAAGATATTCCTCGCTCAGGCTTGAGATAAAGGGATAATCACTTCAAAGGGAAGCTAGGGGGGAGACTGCCCCCTCCCTCCTAGCTGAAAGGAGAAGTGGACAATACGCTAATTGAGAGGGAGAACTGATCACAGGGTCTGTTCAAAGGGACGCCTGGCCACGCCCCCTCCTCCCTCCGACGCACTTAATTTTATTAGTGTTTATGGTGATGCTTCAGCCAAAATTATCACTCAAACCCACCACAGCCTTTGAACTCCCAAATATTGGGTTATTTGTAATTATCCACCCTATCCACTTTTTTTTTTGGTGCTATTTTAGCACAAGTGTAGGATTTGAGCAGAGGAAAAGGCGATAAATCAGGCTCTGTACAGAATTTATTGTTGGCATTGTGGGGACATATACTGTGGGCTGTGTGATATGATGCAAATCCAAAAGTTCTTATGAAAAAGCGACAAAAAAAAAAGAACACAGGCCTACTGTTTGACTGATGCAACTAATGATACACCATCAAAGACTTTTGCAGTATACTAAGAAAGAAAGAAAGCAAGAGAAAGAAACAAAAGAAGGAAGTTTATTTTAACAATCCGTCCACTACACATTGAATTAAAAGTCCACTGTCTTCTTTGTGTTCTGATGTGTCACCTGCACTGAAAGCGGTGAAATGCTTGTCTTAAATACAGCCTCTAATTAAAGAGGAGCTTTATTTCCAATCTGTGGTGATACACCAGATGCCTTTAATTTCTTCTCAACCACGAGCTCTCAATTAGCCTCCAGGTCACCCCATTTTATTGGGGCTTCATAGCAAGTCAGTGGAGGCACTCTTGTCCTGTATTGTGCTTTTAAAGCGTTTGGATCTTCCTGTGAAATGGTTAGGGCCCCCAACAAAAGGGTCAGGGCAGGGTCAACATCAAAAAGGGGGCTTCTTGTGCCTACTTTACAGCAGCCCTCTCTCTTTTGTCACTGCTAAACACAAGAGTGGGCATTCAAGGGTCAACAGGTGTGGTCTCGTGGGTTGAGCGTCTCATGACACCCAAATGAATTTAAATATAGGCCTACAGCAACGTAGCATTATCTATCGTGGTCATACGTGTGTTAGTTGTAGCAATGGATTCCAAACAAACACTTCCTGAATTGTTGAAAAGTTTGAACTTTGCATTTCATTCAAAGCAGACTGAGCAAAGCATGAGCCAACCTTCTTGCCTGTCAGCAAAAATTAGTCTGTGGACTCTTTTTTTCTTCTTTTTTTTTTTGCAGTGATATGTGCGGCCTAATTTAATTTGAGCAAAGATACCATCTTATCCTGAATGTGAAATATCCCACTTTTAAGATTGTCCTGCACATTTTATAACCCCTCTATATCTCAATTCTCCTTTCAAAGCAGACTTTAAAGAAGTTAGCGTGCAGATAACAGTACGGCGACATATTTCATGGCTTTAATTTGGGCCCCATCAGCCGCGTGGCCCTTGAACGTCACAGCGCTAATGCTGCTGACCCATTTTGTGATTTCGTGATCCATCTCCGCAGACAGTAGGCACTTCCCCATCGCAAAGTGTTGGAAGCTTTTGTGCATTTCGGGTGCTGGATTGTTGGATTGGTGGCAGCAAGGTTTGTTTTACAGAGCCCTCCAGTATCAACAGTGGCAATGAATGATCTCTTCATATTCATACTGTCACACACACCTAAACTGAGACAAATAGACAAATACAGAAAGAGACTGTAGCGTCTGATATCGTGTAGCTTTGAGATAACACCTTATAGTGAACTATTCTTAAAAGATTACTCTTTTTATCTTATTTTTTTTGCCTTTATCGGACAGTTAGTGGCAGAGAGGCTGACAGGAAACAAGGGGAGAGAGAGAAATGGGTATGACATGCAACAAAGGTCCCTTGCCGGACACGAACCGGGGACCTTGCCGGTATATGGCTTGTGCTGTAACCACTCGGCTACAAGGTCGCTCCCATAGACTGTATATAAAATGGACGTAACATCCGTGACGTCACCCATTGGTTTGTAGACTGCTGCTTGGAAGCGAATAGTTTCGGATCTGGGCAGCGCCATCTTGAGAATTTCCGGTGCATACCAGGTAAAAAAAAAACACGGATTCTACTTCTATGGGCATCAGGAGGAGCAAGAGGCGCCCTCCTGAACCTGTGAACCAATCAACCTGTCAATCATGACGTAGCCACGCCCTAATGCATACCCTGCTTTATCGTCAATTATAAAATCAGGGAGGCCAAAATTTCACAAATGAACATCATACTGCATTGAAGAAGGCTTTAAACTAGCGATTGAGACCATAAACACATTTTGAAAATGTTTACTGAGGTTAGAAATCAAGTGAGAAGTTGGTGAATTCTCCATTGACTTTTATAGAGAAGGAAGTCCTTTTGACACCAAAACGGTCGCCCCCTGCTGGCCTTTTTATATAATGCAGTTTTAAGTTACTTCCGCGTTGGCCTCATTTCAGAGTACCAGAACTCCCCGCCTGGTCGCTCCATAAGTTTACATTTGAAGTAAGCTGGACTCAATCGCCAGACTAGCTCACAGCATGCAGAAAGCGGTTGGCAGGATGTCAGTGTGATCATCTGGACTCATATTTGGCTCATATTTTTGTGCAGAATCTGGAATATATTAAAATTACTCAACAAAGTATGTCACAAGTAAATCCACAAGTTGGAAACGTATGTAAATGTTATTACTGTGGTTGGGGATGCAGTGAGAAACTGAACATTGAATCTACTTTGAAAATGATATAGGTTTAAAGTCACCGAATAATCACTTTCAGCACTCAATAGTGTCAATCCATTAGATCACATGTCACCCAAACCACCATTTATAGTGCTTTGTGCAAATGCATTTGGACAAACGGACAAAGAAACTGACACATCTAGAAATCCACATGGGAACTGCTACACAGCATGCTTGTTTCTGTATGTATAGCTCAACATGAAATAATCACTACTTGGGGACCTCAGAGAAGTTGGATTTCATTAGCTCTCTTGTCCTGTACCATCATGAGAGTTTTGTGAATTTGAATCCTCTGACTTATATAATTATATTCTCCTTTAAAGTTGATTTTCAACATCAAAGGGACAATATAGCCTTTGAAGTACCATGGGATTGGATCACTGTCTAACCCACTCTTTAAGATTCTGTCACAATGACATTAGGGAAGTCATGTGAATTAAAAGACTAGAGAACCGCTCTTGCCTTTGCTCTCTGTCCAATTTCAATCAAAATGTCATGCTGTGCCATTTTCCCTGAATGTGGAACTGGCAAGTGTGTTAGCTTGACATCTTTGCGGTTAAAAGCCTGTGACTAATATGTAAATTATTTGACAGTTACACTCTATAGGATTATCCAATCTGGCTATAACTTAAAGAATAAGTTTTAAATCATTGAGGACATTATTTAAAATTATAGTCAACCAAAAATGCTTTACTGTCACTCCCCTGGCCCTGGTAAGCATGTAATTAAGTAGCAATATTGCTGTAATGACGTAAGGATAAAGCACTTAAATTCCCTTTACGTTGTGAAACAATATAGGGGTAATAAAGAAAGATTTGGTTTAGGAGATAAATGTGTAGAACTGTAAAGTATTGTAGCCCAATCCATATCACAAGGGCTTCCGTCAGCTATATGAGAACGTACCAGACTCACTCCTGTCATCTGTAGAGGCCACAGGCAACTAAAGTCTCGCTTTTGTTTGCTTTGTGTTTCTGTTGAAACTTTGTGTAGTAACAGACGAACTGTAAGAATAATGCTATTGGCGCGGTAGATCACTTACTTCTGACGCTCCAAAGCCTCGGGGAGTTGGCTCTAGATTGCCTGTCTTTGATAAGGTCCTGGCACACGTGTAAATTATTTCCCAGTCTAGAAAAGTTCATTAAAACGTAAGTTAACTTAAATCGCACGGTTTCGCTAAGGAAGAAGCGATCAAGGAGATATATGATGTCATTTGTGGCCGTTTCCATTCCTTTGTCTCCATTTTAGTTCATTTTCTTTTCTTTTATTTCATTTTGTATTGCGAAGATGAGACGTTGTGTTTTTATGTATCTTCCGGGACCAGGCCAGCGGTTTTTTACTTTGAAGTCCACAGTTAAACCTTCAGCCCAGTTGGTTTAGAAACAGCCCGGAGGATTTCTACCGCCTGCCATGACTTCTTGAAACACTACCTGGGGAGAAAAGTCGAGGGGAAAACGCGTCTCTCTTTTATTCGCGGTTGCACTAATGTTGCCCAATGTGAGAGACATTACAGGACGGAGAAGAGCGCCGGGGCGGTTGTAGGCACAGCCTGTTGTTGGACTACTTAACTTTAACGTTTTCTAATCAGGGAGGCTGTTCGGGTACATGGATGGTAAGTTGTAGGAAAGCTGTTCCACAGGCCCCCTCTCTTGGCCGCTTTGATGTGCTGCTGCTGAGCTTTGAAGTTGAGAAATGCGGGCTATGTTTCTTGTTTGTGGGCGAGAAATACGGTGAGATAGATAAGAAGCTTATGTGTGTGTGTGCGTGTGTGTTTGTGTGTGTGTGTGTGTGTGAATGTTTGAATGTGTAGCTCAGATAAAAAAACGAATATTTGTCGGGTGGTGCGTCTCCAAGCTGGGAAAAAAGTGGGATGTATTCTTCAGTCAGAGCCCCCCCTTCCACCTCTTCTTTTACCTCCTCCAGATTTTGACACCCCCAGTGATCTACATAGGGACTGAGCCTGCCTACTCTGAGGTCAGTTGTTGAATGGGACAGGGTACATTAAACTACAGCAGTTGTTTTGCAGCGAGACACAACACATGTGGCACGGTACAGGCTTTAAATAGTCCGACGTCGCTTTTTTTGTGCTGGATTAATGTTTGGAGAGTTTTGGATCGTACTCAGCTCTACTGAAAATGGAGTAATAATTCAACTTTTTAACGGGTTTTACTCTGATTGGATCTGCTCTGCCATGGTATGTTTTACGCACGTTTATTTCGCCTTCATCCATTGGATTTTTTAGCATCGCTTTCGCCAATCTGTACACTTACACTGCCTGCTGAGAGTGTGGAAGTCGTTATGTAGCATTTGCAACAGCAGAGCAGACACTTTATGTTGTTTTATGTTGCAGTCTCCTTCGATCAGGCACCGAGGCTCCGATTAAAATCGCTCAGCTATTGGATAAGGTTTACGGTTTTAAGGTTTTAAATATAACACGTCTTTCTGTCGTGTTGATAGTTCAGACACGTTACCGGGACTGTGGCTTTAATAATGTGCTGTAATAGCCTTCTTGGGCAGTTATTAAGGCGATTGATCGCTTACATTTACGCACGAGCGACTGGCTTTTCCCGCGGGGCTTTTTACCCCCGTACATTACAACGTTTAAGGTCATTATGGTGCAGATCAGACGCATTTCCACTCGTCTGTACATTTCTGGGATGGTGAGGATGAGTGTGGGCTCCGAGTGAAACCGAGTCTGTGTGTGTATGTGTGTGATGCAGACCGGGGTAGGGTACGGTCGTCCGAAACAGATTGGGAATTAATTGGAGTTGAAGCCTGTGACATGGACTCGTTAGGAAAACACGTGTAAGCTACAGTTGTGAGAATATGGTTTTGGTAAAGAATGAGGCTCTGTGATATGATTGTAAAATGTTTTTGATGTGACAAATGAATGCACGTTGAGAATGTAGGCTGCAGTTGATCTCTGATTTAGATTATAAATAGATAAATGAAACGAAAAAAAGCCTTTCATATTTCCTTTCTCTGTGAACCCGGCGAGGGTTTTTGAAAGGGACTGTTTACTTGATGTCTTTCTTTGAAGTTCAGCAGGATATGGCTTTGATTAGATCAATACTTTGTGTTTCAGAGTGAAGAGGAGCTGAGAAGCTCCCCCGCTGCTTTTAGAGAGTGAGGAGGATTAGGCTGGAGCTCAGTGGAGGCACGACGGCACTCTCACACGGCAACCGGAGCTGGAGCCATGAGCAGGGCGCTTACGGAGCACATCAGCAGTAGCTTCCGAGAAGATGCTCCTCGTCCTCCGGTACCGGGGGAGGAGGGAGAGGCGTCATGCTACAACCCCAGCAGATCTGCCAAAATGAGAGCCCAAAGCAAGGTTAAAGATAGCGCCGTCTCCGCCGCGCCTCCCGGTTCCACACCGCGGAGGAACGAGGATGGACTCGGGGAGCCAGAGGGCAGCGCGTCCCCGGACTCGCCCCTAGTCCGGTGGACAAAGTCTCTGCATTTTCTTCTGGGCGACCGGGACGGCGCTCACCTCTTCAGGACCTTTTTGGAGCGGGAGAATTGCGTGGACACTTTGGACTTTTGGTTCGCCTGCAACGGCTTCAGGCAAATGGACTTAAAGGATACCAAAACGTTGCGAGTTGCCAAAGTTATTTTCAAGCGGTACATCGAGAACAACAGCATTGTCGCCAAGCAGCTGAAACCCGCCACCAAGACCTTCATAAGGGATAGTATTAAGAAACAACAAATAGACTCTGCCATGTTTGACCAGGCACAGACGGAAATTCAGTCGAACATGGAAGAGAATGCATACCAGATGTTTTTGACCTCTGACATATACCTCGAATACGTGCGCACCGGCTGCGAGAACGCTGCGTACGTGAACCACGGCGGTCTCGGCAGCCTCAAGCTGATGTGCGGATACCTTCCTCCTCTCATGGAGGAAGAGGAGTGGAGTTGTAATGACCTAAAGGCAAAAGCGTTAGGGTCTGTGGTTGGACTGTCTGCGAAAACCCTGAGGGCTACTGCTACCATCCGGACAGCAGCTGAAGTGCTGGAGAATAGTTGCAGGTAAGGGCAGCGCTCACCTTATTACATCTTACTGCATGAGAACTTTTTTATGACTATTTACTTTCCTTGTGTTAATTTTTCCTTCATTAGTTAAACTGCAGTGAATATGTGGCAGTTGGTAGTTATTTAACAAATGCCTTAGAGAGAGATAAAGGCGCTTGATCAAAGGGTCTCAGAGGAACATGCCTGTATATTTGTGCCCTCCTGCCTTGCAGTTAGTCAAGGGGTTGGAGGGGTGGAGGGGCGGGGTGAGTACAAAACATCAATGGATCTGAGCCTTCCTTTTAAGTAAATGGTGTCTTGCAGGCAGCCCTCTGCTGGCTTGCTCAAGTTTCCTGTGCTTTGAAACCCTTCCTCCGGTTGAGGCACAAATTCAGACACCAAGACACAGACTGTTACAACTACATGAAACAGTATGATGCTATTGTAAAGTTATGCAGTATCTCGCTCTTGATTCTACTAACTTAGCCCTATTGTTATTGTACACCATCATACAATCTCCCTAACCCAAATAAATGCTAGTACAGAGTTAAGAGAACTTGTGCAGTCAGACTTGTGCCAAGCGGAGATATTGTTCTCTTGGTCAGAGATGAAAGCAGAAATGTTTGTAGAAAGCATTTAGTCTTTTATCTCCAGAGCCCTTCCCACACATTGTCCAACAGCTGAAATCTTTTTAAGCCAGGAACATTTTCAAAAACTGGATTTTATGCATGAGCCTCCATCAAAGGGTACTTTAAAAGTGTTTTGCTCAACTACTTTGTCCTCACATCTGGACACAATTATTACTGAGAGGTTTGACAATGTCTTGATGCTTTGGTATTTGTAGGAAAAGTGCAATTTAAAGATAATCCATACTTTCCTCGTCAAGTTAACCAAACATTTTGTGAGACTGAGGATTGAGCATTGCCTTATGTATGACTTTTTAATAACAGTGTGAAAACTAATTGATTAAGTTTAATAACTCAACTTAAACAGTCCCTTTAGAATGTTATCTTTCATGTGAGCAGATGTCAGATAACATCATAGCACAATTACTCATTTGCCTGAAAGTGGCCATGTTTAGTTAGGAACCAATAAGCACAGGGTTTGTTGACATGTGAGCATCTCCTGGTTTCCTGGTGTGATCCCCTGCATTCTTGGTTTTCACTAAAAGAAAAGCAGGAGGGAGAGAGCCCCTTTTTCTCCCCTCCGTCACCCGTTCTCTCCCCCTTTCCCTCTGCCCCTCACCATCTCTTTAGGTCAACCAATTTCCATCTCAAACATGTGGAACTAATTTTGCCACTGCACAGATTCCTTTTTTCTCCTCTTTTTGAGAAACCTCCAACACTCAACTCCAAAGTGATAGAAGAACAAAACAAAAAACAAAACATCCTCAGCTCGGTTCCGCAGCTTCAATCACAGATCCTACTTTGCAATAGATAGTGTGTGCATCTCAGTGTTTTCCTTTCTCTTTCTTTTCTATCCAACACTTATCTCTCCTTTTTGAAAAAAATCTGTCTGACAGAGACTAAGCATGCTTTGGAGGGAGACAGGGAGAGACAAGAGGAGGGGAAGGGGGAAGACAGGAAGGGGGGGATCATGAAAGAAAGAAAAGAGATGGAGAAAGAGAGTGGGGGGTGCAGAGAGCCCAGCTGTGCTAAATACCTGACTCTTTGCGCGGACCTTCCAAAGGTCAGGTTTGTGCTTGGGGCCTACGGCTTTAGTCATGCTGGGGTTCTCCTCTCAGCACTCCCGGCAGAAGGCATTCTCATAAAGAAAGGGGCCCTCCTTCCCCCTTTCCCTCTCTCCCTCTCCCTCCCTCCCTCCCTCCCTCTCTAAAGCTCAAGTTCCCCCTTCCTCTTCTTCCCTCTCTCTTCCTTGTCCACCCCCTTCACTACTGGAACAGGAATGCAACACAGCAGGAGAGTAGAAAGACAGGGAGAGAGACTTTAGAAAGGAAAGCAGGGGAAAGTGGGTAAAGGAGGGGCCCCAGACTGAATGATGGAGAGAGGGAAAGATAGAAGTGGGAAAGTGTAGAAGAGAAAACACTCCAAGGAAAGAGAGAGTGGAGTTTCAGAGTGGAAAAGTGGAGGAATATGGGTTGGCCCAAACAAAAGGGTGGGGAGATAACAGAAGAGAGGGAAAGAAGGGAAATACTGTTGTTCATTCACACACAGAAAGGCTGCTCACTTCACTCACTCCAACCCTCACCCTTCAACCCCGCCAAACACACACACACACACACACACACACACACACACACACACACACACACACACACACACACACACACACACAACCCCTGTATGTTAAGGGGAGGGGGGCATGAAAGAGAGAAGGAAAGAAAGACTAGAAAAAGAGAACCCATAGCTCAGTCTCTAATATGGTTGTCACATTCCTCCAAGCTCCAAAGTCTCATGAAAGTGACTCTAATTACAGAAATCTGCACATAACATCAACAAAACAAAGTCCAAGCTGCCACATTTCCTTTTAAATTTGTATAAAATGAAAACAGAAGCAGGGGGTAAAGTAACTTCACCCGACTCTGTCACAACTCTTCAGTGTTCTTGCTTCACACCACAATCCTGAAAGACATCACATAAAAATGTGGAAACTCTCTTCCTGGGTCCACAGGTCCCATCGTCGAGGAGATCCTGCCAGCCCATACTTTGTCAACTCCGGCTACATCTTTGCCCCTGCCACCAGTGCCAATGACAGCGAGATCTCCAGCGATGCCACGACGGACGATTCCATGTCCATGACGGACAGTAGTGTGTAAGTGTTTATAGATTTTATCGAAAACCAAAAAAGTAGGTGGGTCAGTTTCATTTCAACTCGGGCTGCTCCGGAGATAATGTAGCAACTTCAAAAGGCTCATTTCCATTCAGCTGACCCCGGCCAAAGCTCTGTGAATTTTATTATTTCCATACTACCTTAATGTCCCTGGAACAGAGTTCAGTCAACACCTTTCCAGGAAAATGTTGAAAGATGTGAAGAAAAATATTTGGCCTTGTAGTTCAACAGACTCAGCTTTTCTTGGGGCCAGGGGATGGCACTGTTGCGAAATAATGGTCTGTAATGTATTTTAATTATACAGGTAATTCTATTAATGTGTAGTTGTTGCTGTGGCCTCTAGGGAGATAACTCTGGGAAAGTCATTATGTCTGAAGACCTTTTGAAGTTTATTCTGATGCGTTGCAGGCTGGAGAGAAGGGAGAAAAAAAAATGAGATCGTCTTGATGTGGGTGGGGGCGTTGCCTCATTTTCCTCAAAGTTGAAATGTATCCATCCCACCCACCCTTCTGCCACAACAGACTTGTTTTTTTCATATTATCTAATCGCTTTTTCCCTTTGAAGAGCTAGAGGAGAGGGGGAGGGAAATGGCCATTCGGGCCTCAAGACAAACTCATTGAAAAATGTTGGCACCAAATGAAAGGAGGCTTACTCACATGGTGGGTCGGTTTCCTGCCACTGGCCTCTGCGGCGTGCTGAGATCATGTGTCTGCAAGACTTTCACAGGGGTTACTCATTGCTAGACCTTGGGACAAGGCATGAGGAACTCCCCCTGGCCAGACTAGGGCACCCCCAGAAAATCACCTCCACCCACCCAACCCTCCGTAGCTTCTCTCCTCCACCCTCCAGAGCCAATAGCAGGAGTGCTGAGGCTCGAAGTGCAAGGGAGTGAGAAAATAAAGTGCATGGAGTATAAAGGGCTTAACTGAATCGCTTTCAGCCTATTGTTAGGTGAGGGGAGCTTAGGGGGATAAGAGGGTGGCTGGCTGCTTTGAAAATGACTTGCACAACTGAATAGGAGATCCCCATAAAGTAAGGGCCCATGAAACCATGAAAGAGTCCACGGCTGTTTTCTCTTCCCCAACCTGCACAAAGCGCCCAGTTGTCAAATGGTTCACCAGGGTGGGGACAGTTTGGGTTGATAAAAACATAGTTAGTGAGAGGGAAGTTGACGAGCTTTGTTTGGGCATGATGTTTTGCCACTAAGTTTGGGGTTCCTCTCAGCGCACAAATTCCTCTGGGCTGTTGAGTTTTACTTTTGAAGAGTTTCCTGTGTTTCTTCCTGCGCCTTGAGGGATGATGGCTTGTAGTCTCAAGGGGAGAGTTTGTGAAGCATTGATTTTTCTGGTAGGCCCAACTTACAAGAAGCTTGCTGCAACACGGGTGATGTGATGTCTGTATCTTGGCTTCATGGTCTGATTCTTCCTGACAGTGTCACTCTGAAATGTGACTTGCAGAAACTTGGTCAAGAGGAATAAAGAAGAAAAAAATAGATTCAGTGTTGAACAGCATCGTCTGTGAAAGTCATATTCTTTTAATAGTTCTCGCCAAGGTCTCTGACACAGAGATCTCTCCTGTCCTTGTCCCCAGCTCTCTCTCTCTCCACCCCTAACTGATTTTAATAAAAAACGCAGCTTCTTCCTCTCTCATTCGAGGGAACAATTTGATTAGTGCGTCCTTTTATAGTGGTTAAAAGGCACACTGCAAATTTGAATCTCATTTCCCAGATAAAGAACAAGAAGAAGAGGATTTGGGAAGGGGGGGATAGAAGAAGGGGTGGGGGGATTTTTTTTTTCTCTTTTTGCTTATATCTTATTTATGGATTTACTTGGACGCTGGGGAATGCTGCTGCACCAACTTCAAACATTACCTTATCTTACAAACCAGCCTTTTGATGTTGCTGAGATCAGAGGCTCACAGCAGAGCGCTTGCCAAACGAAGATGGCAGCGGGTGCATATGTGCATGAGTGTGAGATTTCAAAGAGGCAGCAGAAAAAGTAGCGTTTGGGCTAGGTCAGACACTTCTGAGCAGCCAAAATGGCCAAGATAATTGGCCCAGCTTAAGTGGCAGCTGACTGGAAAAGCTAGCAGACACAGAATGAAAAACTGAGAATACGATTCCCAGAATAAATGCTTTAATTGTCCGGAGACTACCAGTCTTCTTAGCTACATCTCTATTTTCATATTAATATATCAGTGCTACAAAACCAGCAGCATTTGCTAGCCTCCTTTAGCCTTTAGCTACTGAGGTAACTGAAAATTCTCCTGCCTTTTAAACAACTGCTGTCAGTTGACAAGGACTAATCTTCAAGGACTAATCAGTGGAATTCTTCTTTTGAAGCCCCCAGTAGGATGTTTAGCATATCTCGCCCATTGTCCTGTTGTGTTTTGTTATGTGTGTTTTTGTTGCCTTGGCTTCAAGGGTTCTTAGGTCTTTTGATTTAGCTTAGTGTGCCTAGTGGGTGGTTACTGGGTGGTGTTGTGTCAGTCACTTCAATGATGAACTGCCTCCTAAGGGTTTTTTTTTCTCACCACAAAGATTGGCTAATGGTGCTAATACACCAAGAGTCGGTGTGGAAGTATTTAGTAGAGTAACAGTATATGAGCAAAAAATAACCACGGGATAATTGGTGTCTGAGTGGTTTGTGATGTACTGTATTTAAAACAAATGTTAATGTATATATCTTGATTTATGTTTACAGAGATGGAATCCCTCCATATAAGCTGGGCACCAAGAAGCAACTCCAGCGAGAGATGCATCGCAGTGTCAAGATCAATGGCCAGATTCCACTACCCCACTTTCCTGTAAGTCCTACTTCTTTAAGTTCTACTTCCTGTCACAGTGTTTCCTTTTTTTGTAATCCGCCAAACTTTTACACGCTGACAGACAACTGGGTCCTGATTCCCTCGAGGAGCTCTCCTTTATTTTCTTTTATTTTTATTTATTTATTTTCAGAGAGCGTGTTGTGACAGAATACTATATTTCATTGCCCCGTTCGTTTTCATATAAAAGTCGGGGTAAATGAAAGGCAGGATTTGCATACCACTTCACTTCCTCTTCTGCCGTTTCAAGCACCCACCCCTCCCCTCCACCCTTCCCCCATTCAACTAGCTTCTGTAGGGCTGTAAATATAAACTTGTCGTTGTATTCCTTCTCTGGAACTGTAGCGTGTCACGCAGCGTCAGTGTGTTTTGCGGGTCGATCATAAAAGCTGTGGTTATATAGCGCAGGTAGTAGACATCATGGCAGTTTTGAAGGTGATGATAAATTCATCATGAAAATGAGCATGTGAGCGACATAAATGACTGCCAGATGAATAGGAGTCACAGCATTACTCAATTACCCTTTCCTCCACTCTCACCCTGGTCCCATTACTATTTGGGTCATACTGTGTGTGTGTGTGTGTGTGCTTTGAACACACACTGTTGAATATTTTGTTGACCTGCTGAAGTTGTTGTGGGAAGGTTTAAGGAACTAGGTTAGAACAGATTGACACGGGTTAGGAGGCGGGACTGTTTGAGTCAAGAAAAGAAATATGAAATTCTTTTGTCTTCATTTCCTAACACAGGTGTGTGTGTGTGTGTGCATGAGTTATGTGTGTGTTTCTGCATGCATTTGACAGTGTTGTCTGTTCCCCCTTTTTTCTCTCTTCCTCTCTGTCTTTTCTCATTCTCAATCTCTCTCTCTCTCTCTTTTCCTTTCCCACTTGCACTCCTTTAATGTCTCCCTCCTGATTTGGAGATGGCTCTGTCTCCCATGATGCACCAGCCCCAGGCAGCAGGGGCCCCGTGCAGGGCTGGCGCTCCTTTGCCAGCAGCTCCGCTTGCCTTTCTTCTCCTTCCCTTCATCGTGTCTACAAAGAGATGAGAGGAACAACAAAAAAAGAGTCAAAATCAAGAAAGCCAGTGTGCCAAATAACAAAAAAAGTAAGAAAGGGAGAGAGAGGAGCCGGCGCATAAAGTTAAAGAAAAAGGAGGATAATGTGACTAGAGTACCTCTGAGCTGCCCTGCATGCAGCCGAGAAATAAATTACTACTTCCCCTCAGATCTTCCCAGTATTTGACTCCTCTATCCTCTCCCTCCCTCTTTTCCCTCCTCCCTGTCTAGCTCTCTCTCTGCCACCATTGCCACTTCACAAACGCACATCTCAATCCTCTTCCTCTTTTTTCATGCTGTTAATTTTGTCCCCCTCTCCCTTTTTTTCCCCCTTCTCCTCTCCTCACTCTCTCTTCTCTGTCGATATCTGGCTTTTATTCGGAGATTTAAAGCTGCGTGTCCCTCCCACCCCTAGTGTGCGTTTGATGTTTGACAAGGGCCCTTTGAAGTGTGCTGACTTCAGAGGCTGCCTAGCTGATGGCTTGGTCGGGCTACAGAGGGTGCAGGCAGGGGGCCTCCCCTCCGAGCGAGACCAACTGCTACCCCGCCATTGCTACCCCCTTCTCTCCCCCTCGCCCAGTAGCCTGGCACTGCCAAGGGCACTGGGCATGAGAAGATCTGGGGAGGGACGGGTGGCGGAGAAGGTTCAGGTTAGCTTGAGGGCAAGGGCATCTGGATTAGGCCTTTTGGAATAGTAGTAGGCTTTTTGGAACAAGATGGGATTAGGGCAAGGGCAGTGGATTAATGCACCATATTGCATCCGTCAGAAACACTAAGCACTTACACTCACACACGCACTAAAGTGTCCTTCCTCCTGCATTGTTTCCCCTGCAGAGGACACATCGGCTGCCTAAGGAGATGACCCCCGTTGAGCCCTCGGCCTTTGCTGCTCAGCTCATAGCCAAGCTGGAGAAGCTGAAGCGAGAGCAGGACACCATGAGCTCATTGGAGGAGAGGCTGCAGCAGATCCAGGAGGTACAGATGCACACAAACCTGTTAAAACACTTTCACCAACATTCCGCATGACAGCCACATGAGAATTCTAACTCGTATCCAAGTTAGGTCCGATCAATGATTCCTTATTACACTAGAAAAGCCTTTATGCTAGGTTTTGGAATGTCGAAGAACAGGAACAAGACCAAGGGATTTGAAAAGTCTGTCTTGGTTTAGCTACGACTTCCTTTTTCCTCTCTGTCCTCCACTATTTCACCAGGAGGAACTTTCAAACTTATGTTTCTAGACACACTCGTAAGTTCCTTCAAATAGTTAGCACTTAGCTTCTCTCCAGTGGCACGTTTGCTGAGTATGTGTAGTGCCAGTCTCTTTGTGAAGCACAGGCACACTCTGCATTATAGATGAAGCGCACCCAAAGCCTGTTATCGAAGATAACAGCGCGGCAAAAAGGAAACTCAAATCAAGTTATCCAAGCGTTTGCTCTCTCTGACTTCAGACGATGATAGATATAAGTTGGTGTAAGTTGATATATAAATTCCTGTGACTGTGTAGGAAGATTTTTTTGTCAATTGCCTGAACTTTATTTTTCTTTCTTTGCTTGTCCAGGAGGAGGAAAGGGAGGAAAGCGGCGACCTCACCAGCAACACCTCCCTCCATCATCCCCTGCTCCCATCCGGCAGCCAATGTGAGGAAGACCCCCAGGCAATCCTAGACGAGCACCTATCCCGCGTCCTGAAAACACCTGGCTGCCAGTCACCAGGTGTGGTTCGGCATTCACCGCGCTCAGGCTCCCCAGAGCGGACGGGCGCTTTGGTGTCCTCTGGCCATGGGCCCTTCTTTGGTGCTTATCCTGGGGCCGCCAAAGTTCTAATGACAGGCAGGCAGTCCACAAAGCACATCCACCACCACTACATCCACCATCATCACGCTGGGCCCAAGACCAAGGAGCAGATCGAGGCCGAGGCGGCTCAGCGTGTGCAGTGCCTCTGCCCTCCAGGGGGCGCCAATTATTCCGACTTCACCCCTCCGTGAGTGTGACTTCTTAGCTATGCTGAAACCAGTCAGCACTGTACATTAGGTCTTAATACCTGATTTCTGTCACTTTCTCTGGTCCTAACTTGCCGCTCTCTTCCTCCAGTCGCTGCAGCACTTTGTCCAGACGGCCAATCAAGGCCACAGATGAGGTTGTGTCTCCTCCGCACCTTCCCCTAGATGCCACCGACCGCTCTCAGAATGTTTGGCAGTGGATCCTGGAGAGTGAGAGGCAGGGCAAGCACAAGCCACACAGGTGAGTGTCTTGTGAGGAATCACCTCAACATCATTCGTACCACAGAATGACCAACAGAGAGCAGTACAGTCTTGAGTTCACTACTCATGTAACATTTTGACCCTTTTTAATTGAACAGCACTCAAGGTCTAAAGAAGTCCAACCCCCTTGACTCCAAAACCCCGCCCAGTCGGACTCACTCCTCCTGGGGTGGAGGCGGTATCGGCAGTGGGGCTCACCTCCGTGGTCACCACCCAGGCCATCCGTTCATTCAGGACCCAGCCATGCCACCCTTGCCCCCACCCAACACCCTGGCGCAGCTGGAGGAGGCCTGCCGCAGACTAGAGGAGGTTTCCAAGCCACCAAAACAGAGGTAGGCGAACTTGGACACACTTAGAACACACATTCAGCCGTGCACATAAATCATATCCAATCATATGCCCCACCTTCCACATCTGATTGACCACATCAGCGCGTACTGTAAATGGTGTCCAGTGGTTTCTCCTCATATTGATGCGAGTACTGATTAGCATTGATGTCTCTGTGATTCTGACAGGCATTCAGCAGCAGCCAGCAGCCTTCAGAGAGACAGGAGCCATCCAGCAGCTGCCTTCCCCACTGGAGGAAGCCCTCTCGCCAGCCCTGGACTCCAAACAGACGAGTACGTATTTCTTTTCTTTTTTTTATCTGAAACACATTTCTGTCTTTGTTTCAACAACTCTATTTTTCTTAATTTATTTTTCGTACTTGCTTTCTAGCCTTCTAATAGATTTCATTCCTGTTACACTCAGACACTCTTTTTTTTTGATCACTCCCTCTATCCAAGCTTGTGTTTTTCGCTCTCTTCCTCCCAGATTTTCTTGCTCTTCCCTTCAAAGAGAGATGTTGTGAGTCAGCATAGCTATGTCTTTGAACTCCTCTTCTCTCGCTTTTTAATCATTTAAGATTAAACATGCTTTAATACGAAATCCTAACTACCCACCCGTCTCCCAACACACACACACACACACACACTCACCAGTAAAAACCTAACAAAGATGTGTTGAGTAGCCCCTGGTAACTCAAGTTTATCGGCCCTTTCGCACATTTGTTGTCGAACAGGGTGGGTGTTTGATGTTAAGCCGCAGACAACCTGACTGTGAGGCCTCTTTTAGGTTTAATTGGTTGACCGTCAGTGATCAAGCTGTCTTTTGGCATCCTTTAATTAATATTAGTAAAGAATAGTTGTCCGCATTCAACAGTCTTACCCTTTCTCCTACAAATCCAGATGTTTAACCCCATCTTTTCATCTTGCATTCTCAGGTCTAAGGAACTAGTGGTCACCTACTTCTTCTGTGGTGAGGAGATTCCTTATCGCAGCATGATGAAGACCCACTGCCTCACCCTGGGACACTTCAAGGAACAACTTAGCAAGAAAGGCAACTACCGGTAAATACAGCACCCACAACACCGCAGAGATCACAATACACCAGCACATAATTCGATGGTTCTGCACACCTGTTTGGTCGGTGGGTTGAAGCCGTTGCTGGGGTTAGTCAGCTGTTTATGTATGTGCATTTGTTACTGGTCGTGCAGTGTGTATGCTCATCTGCTGAGTGCTAGTGTGAAATACTGGAGCCCCATAGTTGAAAAGAAACTGGGCTGATCCACTGTATTCAGAGCTTACACACAGAGAAAGAAGAGAGGGGGGGCGGAGGGGGGGGTGTTCTGGAGCAAATTTTTTCTCACATCTGGTACTGATTTCCATGGTAAGGCAGCCTTAATAAATATGGCTTTGAAGCCTAGGCCATTTTATTTTGTGCACAAAGACCATTGCAAGGCCTTCAAATTCCTCCTCCACATTATTGCATCAGGCATTAAAATCAAATGCCGCAAGCACTTTCTTCTGTTAATGACTGATAGCAGTTAACACAGCAAACATACCTCCTGTTTGTATCAGACATTCAGGGGGAAATTCTCAAACAATGTAAGGACTTGTTTGTTAATTTAAAATACTGACAGTTGAAAGAAATATTTAAAAAAAAAAAGAAGCCCTCAGTTAAGTCCAAGCCTGCTTTATGAAGTAACTATTCCAGCACTGCGTAGGTTGTTCGCCACTGAAAAAGACATGGAGCCTGCATGCCCATGACATCAACATTAGGTTACAGCCACATCTGCTTGTTAGGCAACAGAGAGAAGGCCTGCAAACAAGTCATTGCACCCCTGCTGTCACATAACTCTTCAGCGAGCGAGAGAAAAAGGGGTGGGGGGTGAGGAGGGGGGGATGAAGCGTCTGGCTTCAATGGCAGCAGAATGTGTGGAGTTGGTTAATTTGGACATGGCAGCAGTACAGCGGAGAACAGTACGCTGCGGCTCTGCCAGACGATATTGGTGCCAGATGTTGCGAAGAGAGAAAAATCCTGCCACATAAAACATGTTCCAATGGAAAGGCTCCTTCTGTCTCTCTCTGTCTCACTCTCTGAAACAAAGTGATGACTTTGAACTATTTGTGAGTGAGAATGTAGCTTTTTTTTCTTCTTCTTCTTCTTCTTCTTCTTCTTGAATTCTCCCGCCAATTACAATTGAGAAAGGGGTCACGCATTTATTCGGTTAATAATAATGAAGATGAGAAGGCCAAATCCGGGCCAGCAAAGCCTAGACAACAGAAGAAGAAGTTTGCTGAAATGCCATATCATTAAACAAAGCCATCATCCCTCTTGTCGCATAGCTGCACACTCAAATAGAAGCTCTTGCAGTTGTGGTAACACAGCCTCCTCCTCCTTTGTTTGTGTGTAATTACAATCAACATGGAAAACAAAACTGTATGTGTATGTTTTTGTACGCCTCTCCTTACATGTGATGTTTGAATGGCTCTAAGCTGAGCAATTGCTCATAAAACACAGAGCTTTTTTTTTTTCTTTCTTTTTTTCGTCTTTTTTTTTTGTATTCCAAACGCAGGCACACATGGGCAAAATGAGGCATTTTTCCATTACAAAGCTTATCATTAAATCCCCTCCCGCTGATCTTTTGCTGGGTTTAAAGTAGAGAGGAGAAATCATTAGGAGCTCCAGGAGACTTCACAGTCACTGGGACCAAGCTAACCCTGGGAGTTATCTCTGCTTGAGAGAAGAAGAAGAAGAGTGGGCTAGCTAGGTGACCCGTGACCTCCAGGAGACTGTCTGAGTGGTCGCCCTCCTCCCCTTTTCCCGGGGTAAAGCCCCTCAGGCTCGGCCCACGTCCAACCTATCACACCCACTCACTGGGCCGGCGAAGGCCTCCACTCTACTTCCCCCCTGCTTTCTTCCTTTTCTGCTCCCTCTTTTTTTTCTCTCTCTGTTCTCCGCTGGTGATCGGAAAGCTGCCCGAAGTGTGTGTGTGAGTGTGTGTGTGTGTGTGAGACGGCAAGTATGTGTTTATATGTGTAAGGGAGTAACATAGGGTGTGTGTGTGTGTGTGTATGTGTGTGCCTGTGTGTGTTTATGTGCAAGCAGCGGAGTGTGCTCTTGCATTCACAGGCAGACTCTCAGGCACCTGAAATGTCAACCTGTGTGACAGAAAGGCCCTTCATTTGACAGCCAGCCCAATTAGAAGCCATGGAGACACAGAAAGGGAGGGGGTCACTGCTGAAGAGAGAGAGGAGGAGGAGGAGGAGGAGGGGTGGGTGGGGGGGACGATTTAAGACAGCCTCTAATTAACCCTTCCACTTTAATAAGACCTTGCAGGACAGATAGGCATCTATTGAATGGCCGGCACTCACGATGAACAAGTGGATGAGGAGACAACCACACTCTGATGAACATACACACACACATATACACTGTTTCTAGCAGCTTGAATTATCACAGGGAGCGTTTAAACGGAGGGTTCAGCTCTGTTTGTGCAGCGGTGTGATGTGGAGTCAGGCTCTGCCTTTGAAGTGTGCAGGGATGGCATTGAAGGCTATGACTAAGTTGTTTTGAGCAGGATCCATTTCTGGCTCTAAGAGTGTGTGTGTTTGTGTTTGATTTGGACTAAAGGGAGTTGTGCGCGAGCGCGTATATGGAAGTAGTTGTGTAGGTGCCTCAAAGCGGTTTAAAACACGATGAAATGTATCAGATGCACTCCTGCTGCCATTCTGTCAGCTTTCATTTGAGTTCTTTTTTTTTTTTCCAAGTACACCTACGCTGAACATTTTCTAATCACAGACCTCTCTCTTTTGTTTCTCCTCAGGTACTACTTCAAGAAGGCCAGCGATGAGTTTGAGTGTGGTGCTGTGTTCGAGGAGGTGTGGGAAGATGCCAGCGTGTTGCCCATGTATGAAGGCAAGGTCCTGGGCAAGGTGGAGAGGATGGACTGAAAGCCACTTTGTTGCCAACCAACCAATGCCCTTCCCTGCCCAACCAAAAGCTAAACTGTCCCTAAAAGCTTGAGCAAGAGACTCTGTGTAATTAACAAAAAAAGAAAACACTCTGGACTTCTTTTTTTTTTTTTTTCTATTTCTTAATATTAAGCTAAACAGAGTTAATATATCCAGCACAAGAGGAGTGATTGAAGGAAGACGAGCCAATGAAGTATGCCGAATCCAGAGGAGGTACTGCCCCTCCCTGACTTTCTCAACCAATCAGCCTTAGAAACACAAGGGAATGACACGAGAGACTTTAAAAGACCAATACAAGGAGGAGGATGATGATGATGATGATTTGAGGCCAGTAGGGGTGAGACCCTGCCTCTTCTTGAATATAACCACTGAAGATGTAGATGACTGTTTCGTTGTCATGTGATAAGAGACCGACGGTGCGTTGTTATCGGCTTCCTGGCCGAGTGCATCGGACTAGCAGGCACTGAAGACGCAGTGCCACCAACCTGCTCTTAACGTTACACTCCAACAACGTTACAAAAACGTCTGTACGTGTGCATATACATACATGCATATATGTATATATACATGTATTATATATATATATAGATGCTTTTGTCATGAGTTGAAAGTTTTTATTAAGTATTTATTGAAAAAAACAACCCACTCCTTCCCCCTTCCCTACTTCCCAAGTCTCCTTAAACCTGTGTTCCCCCCCCCCCCCTCCCCCATTTCTAGCCAATGGGCAAGCTGCTTTGAATGTTGGGAGAATACTGTGGTGATATTGTTTAGTGTTTGTTTTTACTATACACAAAGGACGTGACACTAGCCTAGCACCTCCCATAGCCTTGTAGCCACGTCTGACCCAAACTAACAACCTTAGCAGGGGTCTTGTCCGAGGCGCACTCCCTCCACTATTCTAATGGTCAATCCCAGTCTTATATGCTGCTGATAGTTTGTAATGTTAAGTTTGTCACACTAGTGTATCCTCTCCCTCGTCCGTCCCCCCCACCCCTCCCACCCCATCCCGTCTTTTTTTGTCTTTCTCTCAGTCCGGCGACAGAGCTCAATCTTTTTTGTT
This sequence comes from Scomber scombrus, assembly GCF_963691925.1. NCBI lineage: Eukaryota > Metazoa > Chordata > Actinopteri > Scombriformes > Scombridae > Scomber > Scomber scombrus. Next base: position 6,084,537 of record NC_084971.1, on the reverse strand, counting down.
GTGCCTTTGTTTGTAAACCAGGCATTGCACAGGGTGGGGGGGTGGGGGGGGGTGAAAACAGTTGCAGATACACACAGAAAGGAGACCTGGAGCACAAGTTGTACCATCTAATAATGGCAGTGTTTACAGCCCGCACACCAAAATAACTTGTGCTAACAAGAACCAGTTTGGGTCACAGAGAACGACTTCTTGAGGAAGTCGTCTAGCGTGTCAAAAAAAAAGAAAACGAAAAAAAAACACAGAACATTGAAGAATTATGGCTCCGATATCCTTTGAATGTTGTTACAGTAACATCGTATATAGCAGAGCTCCTGTATACATTGTAATTATGCATTCTGAAGTATGGATACTGACACATGTGATGCACACATAGAGTACGCACACACACATAAACAATACACACATATAAACACACTATCGCTGGTGTTTTATGAGTACAGCACCTGTGCCTACATGGATGCCATACCATGTGCTACCCTGTTTCAGGGTTTTAATATATATCCCTTGGTTTTCAGAAGGGTTTTATGTTGAAAAGATATTTTTATGCTTTTAATATCCTGTAATCATGTTTTTTTGTTTTTGTTTTTACACCACAGCCTTTTTTTTTGTTTTGTTTCATTCAATCTGTATCTGTAAATTATACATTATATAAAGAGTTTCATTTTAAGATTTACATGGACCTATAATTATTGTAATTATTGAGAGATGTAGCCTTTATTAAAGTTTTATATTTTTCAAATGAAATCTGTTGTGCCTGGAAATGATTCTTTCATGATTCTACAGGGGAAAAAAGATCACTGCATTCACTGCAACTCAAATGTCACATATGTGTTCATATTACAGCCAGTTCAGACTGCACCGGAATAGACTGAATATAAAATAATAGAGAGATTTTTTAGAGATAATAACAGTTGATTAGAACTTTGCTTGTCCACTTTGTTGAGTTTACAGAGCTGAAATCACTCTGTGACACCTGGTGAGGTAGAAACACATATACAGTGAGGTTCTTGCAGAAATCACAGATTTAGCATCTGGGATATTGTTCAATGCTAAGTGTTTAGTATCAAGCATATCAAGGGTGTCCTGGTGTAACATATAACCAAAAAGTCCCCAGTTGGATACTGTCTGGGGACCCTAATTTTTAAGCAAAAAAAGGAACATTTAAAAAAAAAAAAAGGCAATCTGTAGTCCTGATAAATTACTTTTTTAACCCTTACATGTTGTTCATATTCAAACCCTTCAGGGTATCCCCTCATAATTAGTCTCTATAACAAATATCTGCACAATAAATCATTCATGAATACCTCGTCAGTCACAGATAGATAGTGTGTGATTAATCCTTATTGTTCAGTTTTCATGTTGATGGAGAAAAATATTTACAATCATACTATATAATGGTCCAAAGTTAAATCAAATAGGAAAATAACAAGTTCAATGAATTGTATTAAATGTGAGGAATGCAACAGTTTTTAAAAAATTTTTTTGAATAAATATAGGTCAAAAAATATCAGCTGCACACAAATGACATTTTTTCCATTTTTGTATACACTGTCACGTTATGAGAAGTCATCACATTTTAGGATAAAAGGGAAAAAGTATTCAGGGTGCTTTTACTGCTCTTAAATGTAAAAAAAAAATTTTTTAAAAAAGGTCAAATTTGACCCTGCTGAGTATGTAAGGGTTAAGGAATAATGTAGAAAAATAATTAAATGTATTACTGGTGAAAACCCATCAAAATAAAATGTCAGTTTTAGCTTGTCAAACAGAAATGTAGCAATTTAACTGTTATAAATGATAAGTACTGGATACTGGATATTCACACTGTTTTATAAAAGACAAAGTAGGAAAAGTGAATGTAGCCTGTTGTGAAATATCACCATCTTTATAACCGCCATGTCTTTCTAAGTAATGAAGAAAGTAATATATTGTCATAGTTCCCTTAATTAAAGATATACAGTAGCGTAGTGTCATGAGCACATCAGACAGTGTGGATGGAAGGTGGGAAGGTGACTATGGTTGAACCAAATGAATGATTAAACACATTCTTGTCATTTCTTCAGTCATTATCGGAGTTCAAAACAAAGCTGGACTGAAAATCTGAAAGACATGACTCATTGCTGGAAAAAAAATGATTGAAGTTTAAATTCATGAATGCAAGCTGTTAATTCACAGCGTTAACAGAAACCACTAAAAGCCTGTAACCTTTTGATGCATTACGGTCCCTCAGTGGTTAAATGTGCGGGTTCTGTATTCAGCACTTAAATGGAAAACATTAAGCATGGAAATGGGGGCATGGGCTAATTGGTCCTATTAAAGAGCAATGAGGACCAGCGCTACTCTCTGACAGTCAACACAAACATTAATGAAGCACCCTGCATCCCCTATCAGAGGGCCCAGCCATGTTTGCCTCAATTATCTGGCTTTATTTCAGCAGTGGGGGGAAGAAAAAAAAATCGTTTAATACCAGGGAATAATTCAGTGGTGGGGAGCGCAATGTGCTCTGCTGCATGCAGACTCACTCACTTGTACAGCTCAATTCAAATTGTTGACATAAAAAGAGACTCGCAATTGGCAAAGAAGCAGAGGTAGCCACGTAACAAAGATAACAACAGTCATTACTGACAAGCTTTCACTTCCCACAAAATGATTTTCTCGTTTCTTTCTACCCTGGTAGCTGTTTCTGGCAATATGGCAAAAAAAAAAAAAAAGGAAGAAAAACAGACAAGCCGCCAATGCTTGTCACATCTATGAGACACTGTAGGTTTTTCTCTTTCTTAAAGCACTTCTTTTTGACTTTAAAATAAATCATTTTACTGCAGTTAACAGTTTGTCTCTTTTTAGCGCCACAAATAAGTAATGAAGAAAGTGGATTAATTTACAAGACTCTTTTCATCAAAGGCACACAGCAGTGAAACTTCAACATATAATCAATGCATTACATACTCCCAAAACCCTAAAATCAATTCCTCCATGGGTTTAACTTCACAATGAGAATGGTTTAATCAGGCTGAACCAGCTAGTTTCTGTTGAACTGTCTGGAACGGGGCAGGTGTAACCCTCCACCCTTCTACCCCCGCCTCTCCCCAACTCTATTTTTACAGCCTCTTGGGGCTCCGGCTTTGAAGGGAAACCTATCCAGGAAAATTGCTTGCATTTTTCCCCGCCGAAGCGTTGATAGATGGACATTGACTGTCGCATTCCCTCTCTCGCACATCAGGAGCTCTGGCTTCCCTACGCCCCCTCACCCCCTCGCCCCCTCACCCCCTCCACCCTACCAACCCCACTATCTTTCTCTCAGCCTTTCTGTGGCATTCCAGTCCCAAATAGGTGCTTTGTTGAAGTGCAACGCAGGTTACACGGAGTTTCTGAAGTTGGTGCTTTCACGGAAACTTGACTTCCACGGGACGCTTTTTTTGACTTCTTCAACTTCAATTTGAATTTGAAGCGCACAATTCGTTCACAGTGACTTTTCTTCAACATTGAACACTTCTGTGGTGGAAGTTTGATTTCATTGGCAGCATATGCTTTTCTTTCCCCCCTGCCCTGTATGCCCCATATGTCTCATACGCCGCTATCCCTGTCTTCTCTCCAAACAGTGGCATTCATTTCTCCTTGCATTGTGGTAATTGGCATAGCATGGTTGGGGCTATTGTAAACATGGCTGTGTGAGACTGGTATAAAGAGGCACCAGTCACTCCCCAGGCTAAGCTAGTGTGCGAGGCAGGCAGGGGCTGCTGCCTATTGTGCTGGTGAAGCCTTTGTAGATTTGCAGTGGGCCCCTTTTTAATCGCCTTCTCATACACCGCCTGCCGACTCGCTTTGCATATTTAATTGCCAGGTAAAATCATTTTGTCGACAATCCGTTTAATTATTTGATTGTACAGTAACCGTAAAGAGTGAGCGAAGGGAAGAGGAAGGGATAAAGGGGGGATAGAGAGAAGGAGAGAGACAGAGAGAGAGAGAGAGAGAGCAGCAGGCAGCGGAGAAAGAAAGAGGTCTGTTGCCAGAATAGACATCAAAGCTGTGCCTTGATGTTGATGTTGAATGGGCATTAATGGTTTCTGAAGGCAAGAGATTGCACAGGAAAAAAAAAAAGAAAGAGAGAAAAGAAAAAAAAAATAAACCCTCCTTTTTCTCTGACAATCCCGCCAGCAATCTCAGTAAATGCATAAACACTGGAACCCGGTGCCAGATAAAGGGGTTGAACAGAGAGAAAGAAAGTGAGCGAGAGAAGCTAGTTGGATTGTTCACTTTCATTTGCTGTAATGATCGAAGGGTGAGTAAGGGAGAGGAGATGGGTCAATTGGACTGATTGGAGACTGGCAGTGATTAGGATATCACCGTGTTAAACCTTTAGGGTTAAAAGAGCGGAAGATTGAAATCAATGTCTGTTCACTTATCTGAACTCACAGCGACCAATTTGTGTCTCATCTTCACACCTGCAACTGTTAGCTTATACTGATTTTGTAGCAAGGCACCATCTCAGGAAGTATTTAGCAGCATATTGACTCAAATAATGATTGGGAACCCAATGGGGATGCACTGTAAGTGTAATCAGTCATTTAAATTTCAGTTTTGCTCAATGCATCCCATAACAGGCCTACTAATTATATAAAATGATACAAAATGATTAGATGATGTAGAAATGACTTAAGCGATTCAACTCAGATGTTCTATAAGGAATGTTCGACAGGAAGAGTTAACTTAAACCTACGTTATTGATTAGTCAGACTTTTAAGATCATTATTTTTTAGTTTTTACAGCTTTTCACCAAAGAATATCCATGTTTTTAAAAGCAGCAGATCAACTTAAATGGATTTTCCCCTGAATTTTATATTATCTATAGATTCCAAAAGATTTATGCTTCCTGTTGAATGGCAACACTACTGAGAGAAAAATATGGAGAAAGTCCAAATAGGCTGCTCATTATTCACTAGCTAACAAGTGTTTGTACTCCAAATTGTGTTTTAAACTCTAAATTTCAAAAGGATTTTTTTATGCTTTAAAAAAAAATCTGATTTCACCCTTTTTTTATTCATCAAGTTAAACAAAGATACACTTCAGGACTTTTTCAATGACGATTATGAGTCTGAGCATACTGTAATCTACTGCAAACAGTGTTAACCATGTCTCTAGACATGTCTAACCATTATAGAAGATGGGAGTGTACTGTACCAGTATCAGTGCTCTAATCACATGCATATCAATAAGTCAATTTTAGTTAGTAATAGTACAATATGAGAATGTTTTCTCTATAAGATGGAAGGATATTGCATATAATACTGCATTTGCATTCTTGAACCGAACCCCAAAGAGTGGATGCTGTCCTCTCTCCTGTCACCATTCACCTGAGTGTTGTCTTGTGTTTCATGATGTGTGCGGTGGGGCTTGGCATTTGCGTGTGAACGGTCCAAGCTTGGGGCTTTAACTGCAGCTTACCTCTGAAACTCATCCAAAACCACCTTGATCCTCTTTTCGGCTGGCACTGCTGGAGATCTCTCTCTCTCTCTCTCTCTCTCTCTCTCTCTCTCTCTCTCTCTCTCTCTCTCTCTCTCTCTCTCTCTCATTCTCTCTCTCTCTCTCTCTCTCTCTCTCACCCACTCTCCCCCTCCTCTTGTGTTGTGAAGTTTACTTATCTTTCCACCTTTCCTGAACTATCTTGTTTCTCTGTCATTCTGTTGTGAGGGTGATGTGTATATGGGTGTGAGGGTGTTGAGGGGGGTATCTGCTATCTGGAGGGAATATCTAGATTCAGCATAACCTTGAAAATGCATGCCTGTTGAGCAAGTACATAACTCTAATTCTTTTACCGACTTCACCTGAAAACAAAAATCTGGCTTCCTGAGATGATGTCCATAAGAAGACAGAAGAACAGAGAACTTTGTCTTTACTGTTAATCGTTTTCTATCAACTTTGGCAATGTCAGTCTTCCAATCTGGTACAGTCTGTATTATATCAACAACTATTTGATGCATTACTATGACAATGATATTAATGGTCCACAGAGGATGAACTGTACTGACTTCAGTGAACCCCTCCAGCATTGCCAAGAGCTTGATATTTGTGGTTCAGTGTAAAATATCTCTGTGATTGTCAGATGGGTTGCCATGACTCATTCCAACGGCTTTGTTAATCAGCTTTTCCTCCAGGGCCACCATAAATTTAAACATTTTTTATTCTCTGCATCTATTGGATTGATTGCTGTGAAACTAGGTTCACACGTTCATTCATTCACTCCTCAGAATGAACTGTAATAAATTTGATCTCCTTACTTTTCATCAATCGTCATCATCTGGTAAAAACCTAATTTTGTCCAATTCTTTGTCAACACTTTAAAGATATACAGAGATACCTGTAAAACTAATGTGATGTCCATGTGTACAACTTGGTCTACACCATTTTTTAAAATATCTTTTTTATGCCAAACCACTATTTCCAGGGTCAAGAATGAAGTTTCACACTCAAATTGTGACCAGATTTCTTGAAATGTGTGGATATCAGTAATTATCTCATGGATAGTGGTTCTGTGCCTATAATAATCATAAACTATACGACTGCCCACAAGAATTCTAAGGAGAAAAAAAACATATAGCAGCTTTCTGGTCCTCTCTCCTCTGATTTAAGAGCATTCTTTTTGGACAACTTTTGTTCATTTATTTTGGGAGCATCCATTTGTCTCTTTCCCTTTTTTCTCTGACTCTGCCAACTCTTTGACAGCAGTGGATAGGCATTGTCTATTTTGTCTAACTACCCCCTGTCGGGTCTCAAACCACCCCCAAGGGAAGCCTGTGTTCTTTGGGCAAGATAGAGATTTGGGCCCAAACCACTGTCAACAAGGGGAACAATTTGGCTGGCAAGGGCCATATTTACAGATCGGTGAACCACAGCTCCATTTAGCAGTGTTCTTTCGTCAGTAAACACCGCAGGACGGTATCTTTCTCAGATCTCAAGAGGAGAAACAGAGATAGAATTATGCCATGTGGCCCAAAGTTGGTCTATGCCGACCACCATCCGGACCGCCATTGTTTAGAACTTCAGAACGGCCAAATGATCCGATAACACAAGTTTGTCATGGCACGCAACCTCGTCCACATTCCACAGTGACCCGACGGAATGCAGTCCCTCGAAAGGCTTCGCCTGTGGCCTCAGATGGAGGCAGTGTGGTGTATTTTGAATCCATCAGACTCTTGTCTTTTCTAGAACGGTCCTGAATATTGGGAGCGGCATTTCTAAAAATACAATGATTAAGGCGTTGTGGTTTTTCACATGAATGCTTGAACAAAACTCCCTTTGGGCCATTGTACACACACAAACTATGTTAATGTGTCAAGATATGGCAACCTTGAGTCTTGTTAACACGTTGGCCCACACTACATTGCGGGCAGCTCGGTATGCAAACAGAGAACTGGTTTGGACTTTGGTGTCAGAAAAGACTTTGAAGCTAAACATACATCCTGACAGATGAGATCGATTAACCAGCACCACATTGTAGCTCTGAAGGTCTGGTCATGAGGTGGTGGTATAAACAAATGGAGAAACTAAAAATCCAGTACAGATAAAGGCTGCTTCTGTGATCCTATTTTGGTTGCAAGTGGCCAAGTGATCCCTATTTACAATGTTACTTTGCTGCTAAAAGTACAAATGTCAAATTTAGAAGATTAGTGGGACAAAAGTAGAACACAAGTCCCATTAGGGTGTCAAGAAGAAGTCATTAAAATGAAGGAACACTCAGATTGTTGTTGCTCAGACAAGATTTTTTACATTTTGGCTGTTGTGGTTTTTTTCTCTTTTGTTGGATGTGGATGTAGCTTTCAATATGGGGCTGACTATCCAATCTATGATTTAGTTTTACTGTCATCTTACTTCACTTTAGCTCAGCTTAACCCAAATTGCAAAAGTGCACAATGAAATTGTTTCCATATTGCTGTTGCTGTGTACATGTACATCTAAATGTTCTGTGCTACAAATTCATCTATATTTGTTTTGCTTTTTTAATTGACCAGGACATATTTCAATAAGCAACACAGTGCAAATAAAGCATGAATAAAGTAACATTATCTCCCAGAATACGTGTCCAGCTGATTCAGAAAACAACTTATTTTCCAAAACCACAAAGAAAGAACAAGTGTAACATTCACTTCCATGACCTGCAGCAGCAACCAGACATTGTCATCTATACATGTTGTCGTGCTTGGGTGTGGCCCGCCATGGACAATATTGAACTGAGCTCTTTTTTAGAACTGGGGAATTTCTCTGCGCTTTTATCCTAAGACAGCCGTAGTGCTTCAGTGTTGTGCCTCACACATACCTTCAGGTCCGCAGTCCATTCCCCAGACGGCTGTGGGAAATGTGGTGAGGCCACTCTGGGTTTGGAGGCCTTCCAGGGACCACAGGGATAAAAACTAGCCTCCATCATGTGACACAGTCATGTGACTATCATGGAACTGGAGTCAAAGAGTAAGAAGCAAAAGGGGGAACAGAAGATATTCACCATTTGATCTGCATAATGATACATGAGATAATCCACAATGTACAAGTCATATATCTCATTCAATGATCCCATGACACTGTTGTCTAGGTGTTGTGTTTCGCCCCACAGTTAAGATTCAAACCAGATCATCATTTAGTGACTAAAACAATCTTAACATTTTTTACCATCCAAAACAAGTTAAACCACACCAAGAGTTTACATATGCCTGAATGAACCTTTGAAATCCACCTGGGTTGTGGGTGTGTGAGCCCTCAAGCCTCACTGGTTCCCATCGTAGACAATCTGCAAGGCAAAGCTCAGGGCTTAGCCACCATTGTTTACTCTTTACCCACAGAGCCCAGCACCTGTTAGAGATTGAGCTGTACACAACCCAGCTGCAAGCCATTTTCATCTAACACCCAAGAAGATAACTACCCCTGAAGCACAAACGATTAGGCTAATTGGCCTTGATGATGGGAAGGGACTAAGTTGGATGAGAAGGTAGAAAGTTGCAGGCGCAAAAACGGCTTCCTCCAAAGGGAAACTGTCCATCTCCGAACAAGCTAACAGACAGCCGCAAAATGCAGTCATTTCTTAATTAGGACTGTTGTGGCACTGTCTTTCCATGTTTGTGTTCCTCATCCCACATGCCACTTACCGACGGGCCAACATGCCCCCCCTGGCACGACAAGAGGCCACCATTGTGAGGAAATGGCTTTGCAGTCTGCAGGAGCCCACAGCAGCTCTGTCTGTTTTCTCTACTGCCTCCCTGTCGCCAGCTTGTCCCTCTTCTCCTTTGCTTTTCACACACAGGCAATTAAGTCAGTTTCCCAATGCTGTGATCCCCTCCAACATTCTTTGTTCTTGTTTTTTGTTGTTTTCCTGTAACTTAGGTTCTCTCCCTCTTTCTTGCGGGTTTGTTTCTCGGGTGAGGAGGTCGAGGCTGGGGGCGGAACAGAGAGAAGAAGAAAAATGAGGGAGGGGGGGGGGGTTACATTTGCAGCTTTATGACTAACCACATGTGTTTCTGGGTCTTTGTATTTACATGTTTCTCATGGAAAAGAGGGTGGTGGAAGGGGATGACGGGAGAAGAAAGACAGGCATATGGTTCTTGTTTGTTGAGTTAAATTCAGAGCCGGACTGTTTGTTTCCTGAGATGAGCATAGGGAAATATGTTCGCATAATCATCTTCAAATTTGACTCTTCTCTAGGCAGTGGTGAGACTTCCTAGAAATTAGATATTTACGTAAATACATAAAAACATCCTTCATTGTCATATACAGAAATACTGAAAATGTTCTCTCATTTCATGCAGGAAAGTTGTATTTTTGATGCTCTGAAGGATATTCACTTCATTTAAGTAAGGTTGATTGAAGGTTTTGTAAAGCGGAGATATTTGTTTATTAAAGGGGCCAGATTATACCCCTCTTCCACAAGTTAACACAGCTCCCTGGGGTCTTAATAAAATGTATCTGTAATGCTTTATTTAAAATACCACAAGGATCAAGCACCACAAGCAGTCTTCTCATCCTGTCTAAACAGCCCTGTTCACAACGGGCCGGTTTGAGAGCTCGTCCCACCCACTTCACCCCCTCTTCTGTGGGGGTGTGCTGGCTACCATGGCAACTGTTGAGCGTGAACCTCAGAGATATATGGCTGACGGAGAAAACAAAGCGGTGCGGCAGACACACCGAATGCCTCGCGTTACTCACACAAGTTTGACCACTGGATCATTTGTGTTTATTCGCGTTACTCACGCGACTTTGACCACGGCATCATTTGTGTTTATTCTCCTCAAACATCAAGCGAGTGACGTCAGGCACCGACTAGTCTATGTTACTGAAGCTCAGCCTGAATTAACCCAAAATAAACGTATATTTTGTTGTGATTTCATTGCAATAAATGGATCAAATGGATGCTGAAATAACTACATCATGATAATGACTTGTAAAAAGTGGTGTGTTACTCTGGTGTTAACTTAGCTCCAGCCAGGTGAGCAAGCAAGTTTGAAGATAAATCCATTAATTCACAAAAGCTTAAAAAATATTTTAAAATAAACATATACATAGGCTTGTGGAAACACAGTTTGTGTGTCAGTAAGAACATCAGAGACCCAAATATATCTGCACAAACACTGATAAAGTGAGTTTTTCATAATATGGCCCCTTTAAACAGTAATACAAACTCTCCTGATCTCACATTCCCTGTTTCTCTGGCTGAAGCTCAGTGGTGCACACTCCTCTGCTGTAACTCTTTCACTCTGTATGCCTTGGGCATCTCAACTGCTGGCACTGGGCTCATCATTATAAAGCCTTCACTAGAACTAGAACCAGAACCAGGTACTTTGCTCCCCCCCTTCTTCCTCTTCTGTCTCTGAGCTGTGCCAGCCCCTACCCACATAAGTCAGTGTTTGTCCAATTGCCTTGTAGGGGTGGGTGTGGAAGTGGGAGTGTGGGGGTTAGAGGGAGGGGAGGGATTGGTTGGGGGGGGGGGGGGGGGGGGCATTCCATTCTCCTTTGCACACCTTTGGCTTGTGATCCGCTCCAGACCAGAATACTGTGGGAAGTATCAGATCCTTGTAATTTGCACAGATTGCAGGACGTAACAGTTCTGTGTCAGTTTATTGGACCTGTTGGCCTGATTTTTTATTGAAAGAAAACTCCACCCTTAATTATTATTACACTATAAAATATCATCAATTTGTGAGTCTGGTGTTATTTTGTGTTGCAATAGCAGTTTGAAGTGGTGTGATTTCCTTTTTGTGGTGTAGCACTTTCTCTTCACCAGCAGTACTTTGGTTTTAACAGGAATGAACCAAACTTCTTATTCAAAATGTAACCTATTGTTAGTTGAAATCAATATTTCCCCTCTTCTTTTATGGATTTCCTTTCTCTGTGTTTGTTATAACATTCAAACACTAATGAAGCGCCCAAATGAAGCACTCACCCTTGATTCTTAGGGACTAACACTAAATCCTTTTAATGCAGATGGTTTAGATGACTTAGGTTTTGGTCTCTTGTAGATTAACTGCAAAAATCTCATTAGGATGTTGCGTCATTTATTTGGACTTTAGAAAATAATGAATGTATCCATCTGTGTGGTGAGGATACTCTCAGTCTTGCTCTTGAGGACTGTTGATTGGCTAATCCTGTCTTGTCAGATTGCACCTGTTATTGTTGACAGTGTTAGAAAAGAGAGTTCAAAAATCCTTTTCTGTTCTTTATTTCATACTATTTTTTTCATTGCAGTAATTACTTCCCCAAGGAATCAAAGAAAATGTCTCTTACCCTTAGAGCATGTGTGTATTTTAATGCAATGCAATCAAGCATAAATTCAGAGCTATACTATTAGATACATGGTTTAACATCGCACTTAATAAATGACTGCTTTGACAAAAGGGTGTGAATCATACAGCCCATTTATAATTTCTGCATTTGCATGTGGTGTAAAATTAGTCTTTTGGTATATTATGGCTTTCAGCCCAGTGCTTAAATTAAAATGTGTTTTTATTATGTCGTATGAATCTTTGGCTAACATTCTGGTTCGATGAAAACCAAAATATTGCAAGGATAATGAAATGTTTGTTTATTTTATTGCACAAAAAATGACAAGAAATGGCATATTGTTTTGTCATTAAGAAAAGAAAACAATAACTAACAAAGGAGAAATGTGCAGGAGGAGCCAGTAAAACCCATAAGGGCTTGTTGATTGGCTGTCCTATGATGAGACATACTACATAAAAACTTAAGAAATACAAATACATACAAAAGCTAAACAAAAACATAAAAAAACGGAGGTGTTGCAAGTGTGTCAGGAAAGGTGAAAAATTACTGATGCATAGAATATGATAACGAGAGCGGTTATGATGTTGATTTACTTAATTGATCCAGAAAGAAGAGTATGGTTAAGTTCTTGAATGATTTTAGACTGTTGGAATTTCTAATATGTACTGGTAAATGATGCTACTTGCTGAAAAATAAAGCAAGGAAGCAACCACTGCAACAAGTAAGAGAACAGTTTACTATGTAGTGAGTTATAGAGAATCTGTTGAGTCATATTTGGCACTTTATAGCTTCTAGAAAAGCTGTTCCAGCTCTCATGAACATGTAGCGGAGGCAAAAACTGTCATATGTTTTACTATTGTAGTCTTCGTTATTATTCCTTGATTATATGTTTGTTGTGTTTGCATATTTCAATACCTTTTTGGTAACTGTAGTAGCCCCAACAAACCTTATTTTCCCCTCAACTTTATAACCTTCTCTTGCAACTGCAATAAAAAAAGGCAACTTTGGTGCAAAAATAACAAACTTAGTCAGATTGGCCTCTGCACAGCCGTCTATTACAACTCTACCATCTTTACCGCAGACTTCTTGCCACTACGAAATGGCAATAATGTGTGGAAAGTTACAGATTTTTGGATTTAACACGCAAAGTAATTATTTCAATATGTAATATTCTAGAAGGTTGTTCAAGATGTTCGCTCGCATGATATTTGATTTTTATTGTTTAAGGGATTCCAATCAGTGGGAAATTAAAAAACAATAGAACTATAAAGACATGTCAAAACGGAGCCAAAACATCAAAGAGACGTGTTCATTCAAAACAGTTCACCACTAAATGAGTCACAGACATCTTTCAGGAAGGATGGCCTGTGGTTTTTGTCGAAATGGGACACTGAAAAAGGCAAACAGATTATTTATTCATGTGTTGATTTGGTGGTTGTTTTTGTCCCTTCTTGTCACACTTCCATTTCAAATGTCAAAGGACCTCATTTGGGCTGTGTCAAAAATGTACCACGTGGAGACAGAAAAAGAAGTTGTCACTCCTCTCGCAGATGGAGCCGGCGCTTTCAAGAACATCCGAGCGTGGCGTTAGCTTTTAGTTCGTAAACTCTTTGGAATCGCTTCATGAATATGGACCGAGTTAGAGAAAAAAGGATTCGGTTTCTTGATCCTGTCATCCACCTGGGAGTGTTTGGGGGAAGAAAAAAAAAAAAAAGCAGAGCATGTGCAGTGAGCGGAGGTGGGAAGTCATGTGTGATGGTGGACGGGTTCGAGCCAGGAAACAGAAAGATAGTCAACATCTCTTTTATTTGCCTGGGTGTTGGCTGATGTAAACAAACGCAGAGCTTATGAAAGCTTTTGATCTTGTGAACCGTGAAATTTTCTTGGTGAAAACAGGAAAATTAGGCCTCACTGCGGGGAGGGAGGAGGGGCACGGCAGGCAAAGGCTCATGGGAAAAGATATTTAGTCTGAGATCGGGACTTCCAAGCTATTAAATGAACTTCCCCCTTCTGACTTAATTTGATACAGCTTAACACTGTTTTTCTCCCCCAAATGTTTTAACCCCGAGGAACTCATAAGGCTTGGCATTGCTGGAATTATTGTTCCCTCATCAAAGTGGCAGAGTTGTAATCGAGCCCTTTGTAGTTTAATTGTCTTAATTCAATGGCAGGTCCTCGTGGCAAAAAGACCATTCATCTGGGGCATACTCTGGATAACAAGGCACCAATAACTAGACGATTAGTTCATTTTCACTATAGACAGGGCTCATAATGATAGATACGCAAATCTGCGCCGAGGCACTGTTCTTTTCATGTGAGGATCCCATTGAGCAAGCTGATTCTCATCAGATGGCCACATTCCCAGCCCCAATTTTGTTGACATTGCAATAGCAGCTCTAGGGGATGGGGGCAGTTGGGTGATAAAAGGAGATGAGGGGGGGCTACTTGAGAGACAGAAAAAAGAAGAAATCAGTTGCTTTGCCCATGAGCTGCACTTTTAATTTTTTTCCCCCTCACGTAGCTCCCTGGTAGGATGTGTGAGTTTGGTACAGAGGTTAGCAAGCTGCCCCCTCCTACCACCACCACCACCACCACCACCATCACACACCCCCCCCCCCCCCCCCCGCCCCCCCCCCCCCCCCCCCATGGAAAGCTTGTGCCCAAGAGCTATCCATTTGAACTTCAATGAGAGGCAGCCTTCTTGTGAGGACTTGAAACAGGCATCTTTGGGAGGCTGTTAGAAGTGCCCGGGCATGCCTTCTTTACCTGATGTGATGTGAAGCTCACTTTTGTTTGATGATTCCATACATAGATACAAACTGGTATCCTTGGCTGGGAAAGAGCGAGAGAAAAAAGGAGCAGAGGGAGGAAGAGAAGATGGAAAAGGGACAAGATTGACATTATAGCTACACCACACCTGTTACAGTTGGTTGTTGAGATTAAGCCGACAAACGAGATTTAAAGGATACGTTTAGATTCTGTCAAAGTCTTAATACAACATTCACCAGGACATGTAAAATGTACATATATGTTTAAAAAAGTTATTGGTTGCCGTGATCATTCCTCCTCTTCATATTGGCCTTCAAGCAATCCTTCCTAATGCAGATAAACTTAAAAGACATAGAGGATAAAATATGAATTCTTTCCTCTTTTCTTAAGTTCAGCTCAAGCAAAAAAGAGGACATCAGCTGTCATTTTTGTACAATCATACTGCCATGTATTATACCTATCTGGTGTTGTATCCCGCAGGGGCGGAGCTAGGGTGTGGCTGTTGGGCCTACATCCCCGAATATTTTGTCAAAAACCCCAAATCTATTTTAAACACTGTGACTGAACAGTGACTTTTACCCACTGCTGACTGAATCTGAATGAGTTTATAACAATTGTGATTAAGAGTGAAACTTCTGCAGACGCGTCTGTTGAGGCAATGCTACAGAGTGAAATGCTTTTTTTAAATGAATATAATATTTTCCAGTAGTTTCCATTTTGATCTAATTCCTTATTGTTATTTATGTATTTTTATGTGCAATGTTTTTGGAAAATTGTCAATAAAGATCAAAATAAATCACTACTTCTACTAATGTTTGCTGTAGTTATAGGATGCAGTACAATTTAATAATTCACTACTACTACTATTTAATTCATAATTTAATAATTAAATAAATGTAAAAAAAATTGGCCCTGGTTCTGGGTGCCCCGGGTTTACCCCCGTATCTTATCAACCCTAAATCCGCCCCTGGTATCCCAGCAACAAACCCACAACCACATAGTCCATGAGTCCGTGAGTTTTATAAACACCCAGAAAATACCGAAAGTTATGATTTGCGACTGCTGGATCCTCATATGAATTTCAGCTTGAACATTACATGCACATGTTCGCTCAGAACAGGGACTGTTGATTTCATCGCCCACCTCTAGAGGTATTTAAACAGGAAAACAAATTTGCCTTTTGTCACTCACAAAAAAAAATGAGCGCTTGGATTGTTTGTGCAGTCTTTGTTTATTTGCCACAAACAGTCAATGTGCAAACTGTAGCCTACAGATGTGAGCTGTAGGAGTGTGTAGATAGATATCTGTCTCACATCACATTCTGGGTGCATGAAGTCTCTTTTTGTGCATGCACTGTTTGTGTCTCTGCAGCTGTTTTAAACTCTTGAGTTCAGAGAGTTCACACACTGAATATATTTATCTTTTGGTTTAACATGCATGAAATGAAGTAATTAACAGACGTAAAAACACCACAGTATATTTTTTTCTATTAATGGTAAAGAAGGTATGTTCAGAAGTAGCCTATTTATCATGCAACTCATAAATCATGACACATGGCTGTTTACTGCATAATAGGTGTTTTTAATAATAAAAAAGCACCAGTACCAGTGTCAATGTTGTCATTCTGGCTCTCGCATTTGGATCAAATCAGAACAAAATTCAGTTATTTCAGTATTGCCCATTCCTCAATAGATTAAGTTAGCTGTAGCTAGCTAGAAACATGCACACTGGCTGTTTGTATCAGCTGTGAGTGATTTCAACAGAAACTCAAGTGTTTTTCTGTTATTTTTTCTCCAATCTCTTTTTGCCACATCTCTCTTCTCTGAAGGTGTTTCATAAAGTGTTCATTTTTAACTCAAGTTGAAGTATTTTCGACTTGTGTGGACACACCTTTGCCTCACAATTACCACGCCGCATCTAAAATTAGCTTTGTGTTGTGTCTGAACACACCTTTACACAGGAGTCATGTTAGATAAGGATCTTCTTCTCCCAGTGGAAACTAAGGAACAATAATTAAAGTGAAAAATTGTTGCTATGCAGTTTTTAAAAAAGTGTCCTAAGAGTGACCAGGTAGGAAACTACCACACCAACTCTAAAGGGCAGATCTGAACAACACTTCTTTTGGAGACAAAATTATCATCAGAGAATGAGGTTTGAAGCTCAAGGGCCCAGCAACACTGCAGGCTGGATTGGATTGGCTCTAGACAGAAAGGTGGGTTAATGAAAGGCACGGGCCAAAAGGTGCATTTTTGTCCAGTCATCGTCCATATTTCTGAAAGGAAAAGAAAACCCCACCTTGGGCCTTGGGTTATGGAGAAAGTACTTCCACTCCACCTCCTGACTTGACACACTTAGGCTTCCTTCCTTGGGCTTCCCCCTTCCATTAAAAGTAAAAATTCCTTAAAAAACGTGCCAGGCCAGGCTGAAACTCTCCACCGGGGCCTCACTTTCCTTTGCACGTGCGTTGCTCTTGATCCAGACCAGCTCCCTCAGCAACAACCCTATGCTCCTCTATGCTTCATGCTGATCAGCTTGTTTGTTTTTCTGCCAGTTGTTCTAAGCTTCCTTTATAGAAAAGGACACCAAACAACAAACCAATGACAATTTTAGTAATTGAGTCCATATAGCTGGCAACTGGGCTGGAAGGGTTATCTCCACTCCCACATAGGCATGGTTTGTGTCACTGTTAGGGACCAAGCAGTGAGGTAATGAGACAAGAGTGAAACTAGAAATAGGGTTTTGTTTACCCAAAAGAAAGCAAAAACTTTTACAAAACCAAGAACTTAATAACTAGGCCTGTAGTTGAAGTCAACAAAAGACAACTATACTCAATATAACTGAAATGTGAACAGAACTGATGCACCATAATGACATGAGGCAACATGTATACTAGCTTAGCCAAACCAAATATTGGACACTGACTTCAACTAAATACAAGACAAACTCAGTAAATCCAAATCCCCCACCCCCGCACAAAAAAAAAGACAAAAAAGAAAATCGTTTATTTGCACATCATGCCTTCTTTTTATTATAACGTCACCGAGGTTGAAACAAGTAACGAGCCCGTTTTGACAATGTAAGGAGTAGAAAGTGCAGATATTTGTGTTCAAATGTAGGGAGTAAAAGTAGAAAGTCATCAGAATAATAAATAGTCAAGTAAAGTACAGATACATTGAAAATCTACTTAAGTACAGTAACGAAGTACAAATACTTTGTTACTTCCCACCTCTGTGAGACACAAATATGGCAAAACTGCTAATAAACAGGATATTACTACAACTTTCATACTGTTGATACATGTGGCTACCAGGTGAGGTTCGTCCAACTTTCTGGAGTACAACTGGAACACAGCATAAGAGTCCTCAGGCCTTAGCCCCGCCTTTTGCTCAACCAGGAAGAGTCCTCCTCCGACCAGGGTAATTCAAAGACAAAGAAAGAAGTGAATCTAACAGAAAATTGTGTAGAACCCTAAATTGTTAAAATGTGTGCACTTGTCTTAAACAATGTGAGGCTCAAAGTAAATTAACTAATTCCAAATCTGTGTAGTGTGTCCTCTCGGGTCAATTTTGGCCCTTGTCAATCATGCGATTATTTGCTGCCATTAAGAAATTTGAAATGGGTTCAAAACAGTATCATGACCAAACTTTGACATACACCAGTCATTGACAAAATCATACATTTCATGTGAGGGATATATTGAGACACACGCACACAATCTATCTTTTGAGCATCCAGTCTTTGTATCATGATAGGATAGGGTGATGGAAACAGTTTGATGTTCTTCCACCTCTTTCGACATTCATTCCTCGATCTCTCTCTCTATTAAACAAACATTTGGAAATCTATACGACTTCAGTTTCACCCTGCATATACTGAGATGATGTGTCTACCAGATGTGTGGCGGATACTTCAACACTCAACGCTTCATTCCCCAAATTTCACAACACAACCCAGTTTTTTTGGCCTTTTGTCTGTGTTGGCTGCTGTTCAACTTTGTATGATAATATATCAAAAGGTTTCCCAATCCAAGTTTGTTTGCCTCTTGAAAAAAAAAAGCAGTCTTTGTCTGTGTGCTATGTAAAAAAGAAAAAAAAGAAGTCTTTTTGAGAGAAGAAGTAGCCCAAGGATGACAGGCATCATGTTAAAATGGCCAAGTAGCAAAAATGTCACCAAAAAGCACATTCTGCATTACTTTTGATGGAGATCCGCCTTTTAACAAGTTTCTCCTTTTAAGATCTTTTCACATCATAAAGAGAGAGAGAAAGGGCAGAAGACAGCAGACAAAAGAACCCAAATGCAGAGACTTCACTTCTCCCTTGAAGATGTTAAAATTAGTGTCTTAAAAAAAATCAAAGGCCCAACATTAAACGCTGAAAGATGCTTGAAATGTCGACACTGCAGTGTTTTAGAAAAAAGGACATAAGATGAGAGATACTTGCAACAGACTTTGGTGTCACTTCAAAGCCTTGACTTTAAGAAAGTGGGCTAATATAATACTGATAGGAGAATCTTTACCTGGCTCTGTTGACCTCGTCTGAGGCTTCTGACAGTCCAGCCACAGATCCTGGGACCGTGCCTTCACACCATGGGGTAAGGGAAGGGGGGGGGGGGGGGGGGGTCGAGGGGGGCTAGGTTTGACGTGTAACCCCGGAGGTCGTCTTTGGTCTCTTGCTCTGTGATGGCCCCCTTTTCTTTTCTTGTTATGTTCAGAAAAAGATGGCCGCCTTTGAACTCCACAGTAGCTATAGAAACGGCTGGAGTTCCTCCACTTTAGCGCTTGGCTGTCAGCGTCTGACTGGGCCATCGTGATGGGCCAAGCATCATTAGAAACCGGCGCACACAGGACACACATTGACACATTTGCTGACACAGGGTATACAAACAAGGCCCAGTGGAAGTGTGTATGTGCATGTGTGTTTGTTTTTTAGGGGGGTAGGGGGGGTCATTTTAATTGGCTTGGCCTACAAACTTACGAGCAACAGAGAACCTATGAGCAACAGAGGCCTGATGTGTTTGGATTATTGAGAAACTCTACTTTTTTTATGTAACAAATTTAAGAGTTTGCTAACGGAATAAAAACTTGTTAGCGTTCAGTGCTGAATCAGACAGAAAGTGACGGTGGCATAGTGACGTTCCTCATAGTTCAACAGGTAAAAGATCAAAGGTTACCATCTGCTGCGTGGCACCATTATGACAAACAAGATTAATACATTCATTTCACATTACTGTAGGTACTTGACATCTTCAGCCTTATGTTCCCTCACGAGCCTACTGAATCGTAAAACCTTTCTCCTCCTCTAATTTTTTGTAAAGACTTTAATTTTCCAGTCTCTGGAACTTCAAAGAACCGACTATTCGCGAGTCCACATCCCTCCGAGCGCTCGGCGATTCTTCATTCTTTCATTTCGACGGCCCCCTTCAGTAAATATGTGCAATCGCCCCGCTTTTCAAACAGATTCGTTTTCCCATGTATTTATTTTAAATGAATATTATTAGCTGGCCTGGCAAGAAAAGGTTCTTATGCTAATCCACAGGAATCATAGGCATTTCCATTTAATGCCTACTTATAGGCCATTCTTTAACGACTATTTGCCTCACAGTCTTAGCAAATGAGCTCTGCACCCCAGACTCCTCTGCGCTCATAATTTCATTGGAAAGAAGAAGACCCCCCCCCCACCACCACCACACCTCCCCCCAACCCCCCCCCCCCCCCCCTTTTTTACTTTGATCCTAGAATGTGTTTTTGAATCTGCTGGTTGTGTATTCGAAACATCAATGGAGACGCGGTTGCAAGTGCTTGCTTTCATTATTTTTCACAGAGATAAAACGAAACAACAGAGGGATGGGAGGGAACAAGCGACGGGGGGGGGTTGATGAGGAGGGAGGTGGAGGTGGGGCACGATGGAAGGAAATGAGGGGAGCAGTAGGTGACTGTCCGGGGCAAGCAAGAGAGACAAAGTGTGTCAAAAGTGGAGTCATGTCCTTATCAGATTGTATGTCCTGCTTATTAAAAGCACTGACCTCCCTGCCAACCCTGCCATAACTCCTGCTCTCTTCACTGCTGCTCCCTCTCTTTCTATAGAGCCTTATCTTTGGGGTTCCTGAGTAAAGAGACAGACATATCTATGTCTGAATTCTTTCATATAATGGGAAGGTGCTGCTTCTGCTTCTTCTTCTACAGACCAAATGTTTTAGTCATTGTCACAGTCATTGTGTTTCCCATTTTTACCTAACAGTGATGGTTGAATGCTTTGTATTTTAACCTGGAAACAGTGTTGGGTAGTAACTAGTTACAATGGTGTTACGTAATTCAATTTAAAAATAAATATAACTGTAATCCATTACAGTTACTGAGAGAAAATGTGTCATTGAAATACTGCTACTGATGAAAATGTGGGGTTACATCGGAAGTCACACCTTTAATATTTCGCTCAGGAGGATTTTTTCCCTAATTTATTTATCATGTTACTGAATACAGCAGTTTTTAATCAATATATCAATATTTTTTATCAATATTTTGTAACAGCTGAAAACATTGGTTAGAAAATTAATCAAAAAATAATTAAATGTAATAAGTTACATTACTTTAATTAAGTCATTGAAATAGTTACATCACTTATTCCATTTTAAATAAGATAACTAGTAATCTGTAACTTATTACATTTCCAAAGTAACCTTCCCAAACCTATCTGGAAAAACATCACATTTTTTAGAAGTCCTGGCTTCGTCATTCCAAGAAAGTGCTCCAATAAAATATGACCTTCACCTTGAATCCCTTGTCCACCTCTAGCGTGGCACCCTGCGCCGTGACTGTGGCGAATGGGGGATTGAGGCATCCCACCAAGGTATAATGAGTGATGGGGCTTCTTTGATTCCTAGGAGGCTTTCATCTTCAGTCAAGGCCTCCACTGGTAGAAAGCACTTTCTCTCTTCCTGTTCTTCTTTGTCTCTTTCCTTGATGTTTCATGGTGAATACGTAAAAAATAGATCTTTAATACGGTCCCCATTCGATTACCACTCTCCTCACTGTAATGCTCACATCATGCATCCCTTCTCCCTTCTCCCTGGCTCCATAATTGGGATGCCATCACTGAACCGCACGAACCAATTTTTGCCTGTTGTCAATGTGCGATAGAAAGTTAGCGAGACAACCTTTGGCTGCTCAAAATCATTATTGCTCGGGCTCATAACAACCCTCCGAGAGAAGCTTTTTGGGGAGCTCTAAGAGCACAGCAAGTCATTCTGAGGCGAGAAAAAAACAAAAAAAAGATTGCATGATTTGTGGCGAAAAAGAAGCGAAACTTGAAAGGAAAACAACAAAGAAAGCATTTGTTCTTTTCTCTGCGCTTGCACCCCTCAGTCTAGGGTTCTAATCTCTTATTGTTTCAGACCCAAACAGAGACAAAGGAGTCGCAGATCAAAACAAATGACTATCAAGCTATCAAACAAGCACCACCCTGCTATGATTCCAAACGTTGACTGCGGGAGTGCGAGAAGAGAGTCAGAGTCAGGCGGGTCGCGTATTGTTTCCAGTCACTTTGATGCAGAACTTAAAACGCTGGCAAAAAAAAAAAAGAAGAAAAAGACAGAAAAGAAGAATCAAACGTCTACCATGAAAGAAGGAGAGAGGAAAAGGTGAAGAGAAAGAGGGGGCGATGCGAAACATGCGAAACACCGTTTGCATATGTGCACTTGCTTTTGTTTCATTAGCGGTCCAGCTGATAACCTTTATTAAGCCTGATCTGGAATTAAACTCGTGGACCAGCGGTGCTTTGAAGCTACAACTGGCTCTTTTCCTGTTTGTGCTGTAAATGCAGGTTGTGGTGCGAAGATAAAGCACTTCTGAAGGATATTAAGACTTGAAAGTCCCTTGGCTATTCACTGGTACATATTTGATGTTGTTCTTTTGCTCCTTGGCTAAATTAGCATATCTCTTTCAAAGCCCCCTCCCCTACTCCCCTCTCACCCCCCCTCCCCTACTGACAAATGTAATCCTCTGCCATCATGTGTTCACTAAAAGTCATAAATGATAGAAGTATATTGTGTACACCACTGACACATCAAAGTAGTACACGATTAGCGATGATGACTCGAGTTTGTTTTCTCCCCCCCTCCCTCCCTCCCCTCTCTTCTCTTTTCTTCCTCATCATTGTAATCAGCAGGCCCCCCCCCCTTCGTTCGATCCCTCCTGTATTTTTTCGTCTCTTTCATTTGCCGCACATCACAGTCACTGTTTTCAAAGTTGTCGTACCAGTCGCGGTAAGGGTGAAACAACCTTTGCCTCAGTTTGTTCACTTTCATTCAGTCTCTCTCCAGAAAAAAAGATCTAATTTTAGTCGCTATCACACCGACTCTTTCCGTGTGACAGCTTTCTCTTATCCTACTCTTTTCTCTTCCCTGAATCGAGTCATGTGCGGTGGGTGACAGGGCAAATGTGCCACACTACTGTAGATGAGCGGTAGGCTGTAAGTTAAACTGCAAGGCACATGCTCTGCCTCATCACAGTGCACAGATCAAAACAAAAGGCAGTGACAGCCCCATTGTGATCTATTATTTAGCCCCTTCCGCATTTGATCACTAGCGCGTGCCATAGTGATGATCATGCAGATTAGGCCTGTTTCTTCCAGCTGCCCCGCTAAACTCCTTTGCTTTTTATTGTTTTGGGATTGGCATTTTTGCCTCTCTTGCAAGTTTTGTTAGCAGCCAAAGTGGTGATTTTTCAAGAATATGTTCCCAGAGAAAAGTTGACACAATTCATTAGGCAGCAATGCATCAATAATCAACTATAAAACTGTGTATACACAAGATGACTTGTTGTAATGAATGAATGTGTGACTGGTTGACCTATCCGTGTATCATTTTATTTCATATCTGATTCAGAATCAATAATTAGAAAACCAATAATGTGACCTGTTATTTCATTATTTGTTTACAACTTCAAAATCAATGTTTTTTGTGGATTTGATTTTGTTTTGAAGTTAAAAATAGAACATGAGAAAATGGGATTCTGTCATTTAACATTTCTGATGGTTTTGACCATGAAGTTATTGACTTTTTTTGTTTTGCGTCCCTGACAGGTGTGAGTAGTTGCCCCATCTCATTCTCTCATTCCACTCCTTCTGGTAGCTACTGAACCTGAAGGAGATATAATGGACTGCTTAGTCCTTTTCCTAGAAGGAAAGCATGTCACATTGAGGGAGGAGTATACCCTTTTGCTTAATTTAATGAACTAGCCTCCTTAACTAAGCGTTCTGTCCACCAGCCAGTCTGGTTGAAGCCACACTAATAAGAGCGAGTAAATTACACCGAATCAGTAACAAATCAGTTAGCTAAAAAGTATGTAAGGCTTGTCTACTACTATTAGTAATGTTATAGGTTTTTTAATATATTTGGTTAATCCATGGCTAACCCAAAGGTGTGCTGGGCTGTTACAAAAGTTTAACACTAAAGTAACTTTGGTGACCAGTTAAACACATACAAACACAATGTAGCCTAGCCTTGTTACATGTTACTGTCACTGAAGCAGTGGAACATAAAGAATAATACAGCCATTCAAACTTATTACTACTGTACTCGTGTGTCTTCAGCCAGTTTTAAACGCACCACATCTTTGGTGCTTTCCTCTGCGGTAACTGGTAAGGATGATGCTAAGTAGCTAAACCCAGCAGCTAACTAACGTTTATCAAACCCATGCACATCAGTGTTGGTAGTAAACCTGATGGGGAGTTAAGGACAGGAGACGAAACATTTTTACTGTTTTATTCCAGCATCACAGCTTTAACCTATGCCATTTCTAAACTGATATTATTGCCTGTATTTGACAGACAACACAAACATGGTGAGGCTATATTAAAAGGTCCCATATTATAGAATGGGAGATTTCCATTTCTATTTTCATTATAAAGCAGTTCTAGGTTCTATATGAATGCTGTGAAAATATCAAAACGCCCAGTCCGTGGAGAAATCATAGACTGTATATAAAAATGGACGTAACATCTGTGACGTCACCCATTGGTTTGTGGACTGCTGCTTGGAAGCGAATAGTTTCAGATCTGGGCAGCGCCATCTTGAAAATTTCAGGTGCATGCCGGGTAAAAAAACAAAACATGGATTCTACTTATATGGGCATCAGGATGAGCAAGAGGCGCCCTCCTGAACCTGTGAACCAATCATCCTGTCAAACACGACGTAGCCACGCCCCAATGCATACCCTGTTTTATCGTCAAATATAAAATCAGGGAGGCCAAAATTTCACAAATGAACATCATACTGCATTGAAGAAGGCTTTAAACTAGCGATTGAGACCCTAAACACATTTTGAAAACGTTTACTGAGGTTATAAATCAGTAAGAAGTTGGTGAATTCTCCATTGACTTGTATAGAGACGGAAGCCCTTTGACACCAAAACGATCACCCCCTGGTGGCCTTTTGATAGAATGCAGTTTTAAGTTACTTCCGCGTTGGCCTCATTTCAGAGGACTGGAACTCCCTGCCTGGGAGAAATGCACACAGAACATATTCAGAAACTGTGCCTTTAAATTATCCATCTGGACTTCTGTAAGATTGTGAGGTCACAACTATACATTCAGAAATGCTATCTTATAGTTCTTTACCATTAGTTTATTTGTTAGTGACAATGCAAATACATTGTAACAGGTTACAGTGACACGATAAATATGTGTTGCATTTTTAGATTTCTAGCCAAGGCTAATTTGTGACCCTTGTCCCTGAATATGTTTTTTTTTTTTTTTTTTTACTTAAAATGTTCATATCATCATTCATAACAAAAGTACATAAGTTAAAACAAAGCATTACAAAAATAACAATATTTGCATCATAATACAATCATTTGGTTGTTCGTTTGTTTTTGATCCACTATTTTCAGTGCTTATTTATATTGTGATGTAATGGGTTTGACAGTTGACAGTGAAGCCTGTCTCCATACAGTAACACAATAGGATAAATGTGAAAATATCATGGCATGCATGAACAGTTGAGGTATACAGTGTCGTATCATTCTAAAACATAGTCTTGCATAGCTTTTAATGTGTTTATCAATTTGAGTTAGGAGTCCAACATGACATCTATTTCAACGGTAAGCTTATCTTTAGTTTCCCTTCTCATGCAAAAACACTTTATGACACAGTTCTTTCAAGACTCATGGTTAGTAGTAGTTATAAAGTTTGCCAATGGTTTACACCCTCGTACATTTGATAACCAGCTTTTTTACATCATCTTGGTAAATCATTTATTTATATGCTGATAAGCAGAAGTCCACAGATTGAGTCTTGTGGAATAGCCATGATTGGGGGATTAAATGTTTTGCATTGATTTTAATGCATTGCTCTCACATTTCTCCAACTACATTACCCTTGTTTAGTGAGCTCTAACCAATTTAACTATACAAACATGTGCAACATCTATAGAATTTTCAATATTATGTTAGTGATAATACCAGAGTGCCTGCTTTCAGTTGGTTACTTGGTCATGCAATTTTTTAACTTTATTTATTTGTTTAGAGTTTTTTTGTGTTAGGTGTAAAACATGATGTGTTTATATTTACCTAGGTTGATGGCCAACATTGGCAGCGTGATTTTCATAGTTTGAGGCCTTTGTTGAAGGCATGCTTGCCAATTTCAAACATGCCCTCAACAGGGTAGAGTCACTTATCCTTACTGAAACCTAGAAAATTAAAATTCTGTACTCAGAAGGAAGCAAACATAAAGCTGTATGTAGTGTTTGTATTGTAAGTGCACTTGCTTTTTGTTGTTGTATTGTCATATCTTGCCACAACTTTCTGTGCTTGCATTCAGACTTCCTGTTGTATTCTGAATTGTCTTATCCTTGTGTTTTGTTACTTTTATTTCCTGGGTTTTCCCAACTTTGTTGATTGTCTCATGCATTTCACCTGTCTTGTTTCACTCACCTGTCTTCAGTTAGCAATCAGCCCCTGTGTATTCAAATCCCAGTATTTATCCTGTTTAGCTGCCAGTTCGTCTTTTTTACATTGTTGCTTCTGTGGACATTTTAGTCAACCTTGTCTGTTCCTGATTGAATGTGTAAGACTGACTTTTGATTATGAGTATTAAAACCCCTTCATTCAACTTATTTGCCATTTGACTCTCCACCTGTTTGTCCCCTCCTCATTCGTGACCCCCTCAGAGGGATTTTAAAATCTCAGACAGTTACTGAGATTTGATAGTATATGCTCGAGACAAGAGGATAGGGAACAAGCAACAGAAACCCTTCCCGGGTGCTATGTCAAGGAAGATACTTGAGATCCTTTCAATTTCTCATATTTTAGATGGGGGAAAAACTAGACTAAAATTACTGTGGCAACATAGACCATCAGTTTAACATATAGTTCAATTTCAAATCCAGGACATAACTTTCATTAAGCATATAGCCCATCTTTGAATTACAGTCCCTTTGATCTTAATGCTATTTCTCCAATATTTGAACATTTCATATAATTTCAAATCCAGGACATAACATTTTCCATTTCATTGAACATATACACCATCTAAAAATAACAGTCCCATTTACCTCAATTCCTCTTATTTCTCCAATATCTTGTATGACAAAATAAACCCGGCAAAAATCTCTGTGGCAACATAGGCAATAACAGTTTGATTTATCAACACACAGTGTAACTTAACAGTGACAGACCCATCAACCTCACAATACCATAGTTAAACTAGCTTGTTTACATTGTCAGGGTTCAAGGCTGCCCTCTTCTTATTAAGAATTTTGCCTGCAAGTAAGAAAACTCTCTCACAAAAGATAACAGTGGCAGGAGTGGCCAGATATTTTGGATCCAGGGCAGACAGCTGTGGATGGGCCCCTGTGTGAATTGACCACGACTGCAGTTGGAACTAGGTTCTGCTTTATAGGGGCTCAGAGCCCTGTTAGGCCCCATTTTGTCATCTGAATCTGAGACTGAAGCCAACAGGAGGAGGTTCCTCATCATCTTTTCCGGCTCCTCTGAAGACTCTGGATTAGCTCTGCTGGGTTCTTCTAGCAGCAATGCCTCAATGCTGGTCCACAGCCATTTTCTCTCTCTTCTTGGTAGATACTTTAAGTCCTTGAAACGTGGGTCAAGTGCTGAAGCCATCTTGAGCTTAGCTTGCTGTTTGGATAGGTCCTTCTTAAAGGCAGTCTTGAACTTCTCCATGTAAGCTGGGTCCTCATCCAAGACCTCCATGGTCTACAGTACAGTTGGTAGAGAGCAGATTACACCACATGACATGAAGCAAAAGTTTAACCCCCAAGGAGTTCAGCCACATATCTGCAGTGGATAATAAGAAATACATACAGTAGGTTTGTTACATTAGATTGATATTAGTATAACAGTACATTTAATTTAGGAATAGAAATTTATATTGCACCAATTCATAGCCAATTCAAAAAAACGTGTATTAAAAAAGGACAGTAACAAGTAAATCATATTTTAATAAAAACAATAGTTCTCAATGTTGGCATGTTTACCTGCATGGTGCAAGGAGGGTCTCCAGCCTGTGTAGTTTGTCCCATTCAGATGTGGACAACATCACTAACTTCGTGCATCAGTGGACCCATAGTAACATTTACAGCCTCCTGGTTCTTCAGTAGATGAGAAATCATGGCGAACAATGAGTTCTATATTGTTGACACATTCTGTATCAGTTGCTCTTTCATTTGCCCGAGTTCTGTTTGCTGCAAGTGTAAGTCCTCCATAATGGCAGAGATGTGCTTATAATGCCTCGCTATCTTGCAACACTTTAGCAATGCGTCACCAAACCCACTGTCACCAAATCATTAAATCATACTAGCTTTATATGAACATCAACAGCATTGCATAGCATCGCATAGCCTGGCACGACAGCCATATCATATTCACCCAACCCACACACAACTGACAGATACAACCGCATCATTAATCAAGTGTATGCATAGAGGTACACTGGCACTAACATGCTCAGTAACGTTTAAAAAAATTACACTTGAACTGTCTGGCACAGCAGCCATATATACCACACAAAAACACACACAGATGGTAGACACAGCAACATCAGCATAAAATCCAATTGTACACCCAACGATAACTACACTGAATAGAAAATAATATTGTAATAGGCAATAGGCTACTACAGTCTAAAATTGTAAATTAGCTTGACTTTTATGATTACAGCAGGAGTCAACGGGGCTTGGTGTTGAACACTGAAATTATTCCATTATAGTCCAATGCTTTAGTCAGTTCTCTTTCAAAGGAGAGCAAGGACAAGAGTTCAGTCTGTATGTTATTATTGATGCCCTGATGCCAGTTTTTATCTGACTGAGAGTTGAAAAGTGTCTTTTAACAGTACAGCTTATTGCAACTGCTGACGGTGAATTAGCAGCCATGTACGTGTTGTTACTACTGGCACTTGTTGAGGAGAAACCGGCACAGGAGTAGGTGTCTGGGTTGAGAATTATGGTTGAACTTGAAGAATTGCTTTAATTAATTAAGAATTGTTTTATTTCTGTTGTTGGCATAGTCAGATAATTGAAACAGTATTCACTGACTATTACTTATTGGATGATCTTGCAAAAAAAAGGAAGCCTTCTGGTTGGCCAGGACTCACCCAGGCCCACCCACAGATGTGTGCCAGCTGCCACAGACAGAAACTGTTCAGTGCCAGCATCAGTAAAGTGACTGGTGACCATCTCAAGCATGGTTAATGCAAATGACTAAAGTTTCCACTCACTGTCAATGATGTTTGCAGTCACATTGAGGTAGTTGTGATTGGGTCCAGTGACCCACAGCCATGGCAATTTATTCAGCCCCTGCCAGTATACATCCTCTTTTGCATTCCTTGAGTTGGTTATTGTGTAGTAGACTTATTCAGTTTGTGTCTGAACACCTGTTCGAGTGTTGCTTGATGTGGCTCGTTGCTCATGTTAGCATCAACCGATAAACTACCTCTGACCTCCAAGTTCACTGTTAAGTGCTAAGTGATATTTCAAGTTTTAACTACTCTGATGGTACAACAATTCCTTATAGCAGAAATTGCACAGAATTGTAGTCCTATCAACAGTTCCACTACATTCTTTCATTTTTCATTAATCATTCATCTTTGCGAGATCTTTCTATTCTACAAAAAAAAAGTTTGTCCGACAGCCTTTTTTTTTTCTTTGAGGTAGAACATGAACTAAATAATAAACTAATGCCTAGTTTGAGTATGGAGGGACAATGATTTTGTTCTTGTAACAGCTCCAATGTCTCTCCCTTTTGTCCTGTGGTGTGTGTTTGTGCATTTCTGGTCCTCAGATGGGTTGAGCTGAGGTGCTATTGAGTACTAACTGGGAGCACCTGTCCCAGAACTTAATTAAACCAACCTGCTGTGATTCCAGTTCCTTGATCTCTTCCTCACTTACCTAGCCTGACTTTCACACTGGGTCTTGTTTCGAAGGGTAGTTAACCCCTACTGTTCACTGTTGACCAAATCCTTTGAGAATTTGTTGACATGCTTTCTGATTAGATGGAATTATACTGTGGCAAATGTAAGAGTAGCATATCAAAGTAACCTCTGTCTCACAAGTAAGGACCATAAATTCACATTGGATATGCTTACTTAAGAAATAATAAAGGGCCCCAAACATGATCTGTAAAAAGTATTTAGATCACACACTTTATTATATTAGTTATGTTCAGAGTATTTACATAAAAGCCTCATCCTTGTTGATGTTGTTTAGCAGTATCTCAACATGTACAGGGACGTGTAAAACCATTGTCAACCCGGATTTGGTTCCGCATACCATAGCCAATTACCACAGATCTGGAATTTTTTTGTGGTCAATTTTATTTACAATGCGCCAAATCATAATAGTAGTTATCTCAGGGCAGTTTTCATATAGAGCAGGTCTAGACCATATTCTTTACAGAGACAAAATATTCCCCCATGAGCAAGCACTTGGTGACAGTGGCAAAGAAAAACACCCTTTTAATAGGAAGAAACCACAAGCACAACTGGGCTCTGGGTGGGTGGCCATCTGCCTCAACCAGTTGGGTAGAGGTAGTGAGACAAAAGAGAACATAGCACAATGCTAGTCCCACATAAGGATGTATAGTATTGATAATAAAAATAAACAATTAATTGTAATAGTGCATTTTAAGCGGGATCATGGGGGCAGTAGGTGGCCCGCAACCACAGATCCGGATTCTACAGGTTCAAAGGCAGAAATACCTGAAGAAAGCAACAGAAGGACAGAGGAGAGAGACAAGAAAGCACAAAAGTACGAGAAAGAGGATGGATCATTTTTAATTTGCACATCTGCATTAACATGTGAACATACCAGCACAGTTTTGATATGTTGACCAATGTGAATGCTCATGTAAAATATTAGTTTTCACTGCTCACCTGTAAACATTCTCATAAATGACAAGGTTATTTTTGATTGGCATGGTGGATTGAGCCAAAATCTTGCTGCTGTAATTGTCAACCACCAAGATTTGTCTCACCCAAAACATCCTAAGCTTCTCCTTCCGATCAAAAATGAAGTTTATGGTCTATATATATACATACACAATATGGTAAAGGATGGTGTTTAGATTACAAGTACCCTACGAGAATTGAAGGAAATGTATGAAATCTTCGATAGGCCACGCTATTCAACATAATCATGTCTCTCCACCCTGCTCCTGAAGGCTCTTCATACCCCAACACACCTGATTCAAATAGGGAATTGGTTATCAACCCCTGCAGCTTATTGATAACAAACCAATCATTTGAATCAGGTGTGTTGGAGCAGAAAGGCATCTAAAACATGCAGGGCTGGGGGGCTCCAGAACCAAGATCGAGAAACTAGACACTAGGCCTAAATGTTTTCTTTAGAAGGCTAGTGTTTCCATATCCTGCTCCTGGAGAACTGCTGCCCTGCATGTTTTCCATCTGTCCTTAATTAAGTTAAATTAAGAGAAGCATACCTATGTAATCATTTTGATCAGTTGCACAGGACGGGTGGTAAACATTGAGGGCAAAGGTAGGGAAACCATCTCCTACAGGTGAATTCTTATGCATGCTGGTTTGTTTTTTTATGTTCTATTATAGACTATGTGCATATGGTAGCCTAATATTTCAAAGGGTGATCAAGAACTCGCTCAGCCCACCTAAGGTTTCACAGAAGCCTACCTGATGTCGCAATCCATGGTGTGGTGATGAATCTCTCTTAACATTTGTTTACAGAGGATCCGGTTTTGCCCCAGAAAAGGTCGCCCCTGTGATTATGAATCATATTGTGCCTCCTTCCTCTGCTGCTCAACCCAACCTGCATGATTCAGAGGTAAAATGTGATCAGTCCTTGTTGTTAGAAAAGCAGTGTTAAGCAGCTGACCAGATCTGGGTTACCTATAGGCATCAAGTCAGCATTTTATGTTTTTATTACTTTGATGTTATTATAATTATTATTCATATATGTATGTGAGTGTGTGTGCGTGTGTTGTATTGATTTTTGCATGATTTCTTTGTTTTTGTATGTCACATCTTGCCTATGTAAAGCCCTTTTGTGACTGTCTATGCCATATATAAGCCCTAAATAAATAAATCTCCTTATCAGTGTGTTCAAAGACAAGATTTTACAGTCATCTGCTAAACATTAACCTTTTATAGTGTGAGGAACAATCAGATCTATTGTATTGTATTGTAAGACATGCAATTCCTGGATAACATTGTCCCTAAATTCATCACCTAGAAGAGTTTTACAGTCATATTTTCACATAACAATTGCATGAGACATATTACTCAACACAAGTTGTTGTTTTTTTTCCCCAAAGTAATTTTAAATGTAATAATTTGGATTTATACCCCTCTAGTTTAGAAACTGGTCTACATCCTGGAAATTGTGTACAGTAATATACAGTTTACATGATTTTTAGTTAAAGAGAGAGAAAGGTTGTTTATGTAAAGTGCCTCAGAACTTCTCTTTTCACTTCCTCCTCTGTCTCCAATCTCTCTTTTACTCAGTTTTTTCTTCTCCAACCTAATGATGAATGAGTCACTCATAATTTCAAGGCTGTGAATCATTTAATTTGGTCTACATTAAAAATAAAATTCTTTACTCTGTGCTATTTTGCCTAACTTTGAACAAAATACACTATGCTTAGTTT
Organism: Scomber scombrus; assembly: GCF_963691925.1. NCBI lineage: Eukaryota > Metazoa > Chordata > Actinopteri > Scombriformes > Scombridae > Scomber > Scomber scombrus. The sequence continues at coordinate 6,051,890 of NC_084971.1, read as the reverse complement.
TTAAAATTGTCAACAGAGCTTTACTTCATCGTGTTGTCTTTTATGCTAACTCCAAAAAAGAGAAGAAGAAAGCTGTAGTTCAGGTACTTTATTAGGTAAATTATTCCTGAGAGGGCTGAAGGGACACACCAATCAGAGCTAATCTCGTTTGATTCCAAACATGAACGCTGCTCCCTTTAACCTTAACCACTCAGCTGTGCAATTGTTCACTCAGTAGAGAGAGCAACTCTGTGTGTAATTAGCGGAAGACCCCTTTATGAATGGAATTAGCATCATCTTTGTCCTCTCACCAGGAGTATAGGCCTAATTATCCATCTGCATGTTCCGAGGGAGGCCATACACAAGGCAGAGGAGGACAATTGCATTCTGGCCCTTCTGCTGGGCCTCATTTGCCGAGCTGAAAAAAAGATTTAGAAAAAAGCACAGACTTTTGTCCAGCGAAATGAGGGCAAACTCTCAAGTGCTAATTGAAGTCTGACTGCAGATGGGTCTCGTTAATTTTCCACCACCAGGTCACACTGTAACCCCTGGCAAAGCCCTTTATAACAGTGAATGTGTGTTTGTCTAAATGTGTGTGTATGTGTGTGTGTGTTTTAAGGGGAGAGTTGGGGTGCCCAGAGATTAAAGTAACAATCCAGCGTTGGGTGCCTGCACAGCGCCCAGCCTCGCCTCTGATTAAAAATGCTAATGTGTCTCTTTTATGCTTTGATGTTGGAGGAACAATGGTGGCGGCGTTGGTGGGGGGCACGTTACCGTGAGACGATGTAATCCTTTATTTGTCGCCATGCAATGACACCCAGCTGAGCGCTGTGACAGTCCAAATCAATCATGTCACAGGGAGCCGCCATGAGTCTGCCAGCTAACTATCCCCCCTACTCCTTAACTTCCAAGGCTGCGCAACTCTAATTAGCCTAGCTTCCCTCTCGCAACATGGTTCAGAAGGAGGCTACCAAGAAAGATATGAAGAGAGAAAGTTCTCCAGCAACAGCATGAAGTGCAAGCGCTAAATACACTCTCAGGCACCAAACACATGAAACACGCCAACAAGTAGCCCATCACACTATCACACAATCACATTTTAAGAGAAAATGGAGCTTCAGTGAAAATCTTTTGTTTGGTGGAAATTTTTAGTTGGTGGCTAACATCTAATAAAACACAGGAAATGGGCTTCCCAGTAACTCCAAAATTCTCTTATTTACATGTTGTGTCTTGTTAGGTCTCTATCAGGGATGGAAATAGAGAACCGGTTCCAAATGGTCCATTCCATCGGGATCATATTCCTGCGATACCCACGTGTGTGGTGTTGACAGAACAGAAAACGCATTATATTCTCATATAACATAATTCAGTTAACTTTTGGTTGCTTTATCTACTGATCTACCAGCTATGTTTCAAATATTCCTCAGGTTGCAAGCTCATTGATAAACAGTGGAGATAATAAAACAGTTGCCATGTCACTGAAAACCTGTGCAGACCTACCTTTTTCAACACAAAGAATTGATCAGGAATTGATAAGGGAATTGATAAAGGATAAGATCAATAAACACAAGCAATAATGACATTGATATCAATCAAACCTTATCAATTCCCATCCCTAGACGCTATAGGTCCCCTGGAATGTATAGAGACTGTATATAGACAATAACTGATCAACTCAACTGATACAAATTTAAATGTAGTAAACTTCATTCAAAGTCCCATAATATTAACACTATTTTCCTTAATCACAGAAATAATGTAGCTGAAACATGACACACGTGGTCAGTTTAAAAAAAAATACTGGAAAAACTAAAAGAACTGAAACCAGTATGGAGTCAAAGACACATTTTTAAAGAGACTTCTGCCACACCCATATTTTCTAAAAGATGTAACTGTCACCTGACTGTGTGTTTCCAGATGTTGTTTTCCTCATGAGTGGCAGGAAACAATCCTTATTTTTTTGCAAGTAGCATGTTTGCATTTTTAAATATTACAGAAATGTTCAGTTTTTTTTTTACTTTGACTTCTCAATGTATCTACGTGCATGAGTGCTTTTTTGAACTTACCAGTTTATGTTTCTCACTTATTAAAGATTTTTTTTAAATCACTATACATCCCAATGGAATCTCACTCAAACTCACCCTCAGACTGCACCTTCGAAGACAGTGTACAGTTAGTCCACTGTCAACCCAACTGTGGATAGAGACTGTTTCAATTTTCAGACACTCGCATCCTTCTATTATATTGCTCACTTTCGGAGTTTTGACCAAAATTTTCTGGCATGTTTACCATGTTTACTCTACTTTCATCACGCCACGATCAGGATGTGACAATGCCGTGACTTCGTTTCAAGACATCTCCTCAGCTTGAAACCATCATCGTTGTCACACCCTGGCGATCTGTCGCTCAGCTGCACGCGCACAAAGCTTGAAGATATTCTCTTCAGAGAGCTGCGTGTATGTGTGTGTGTGTGTGTGTGTGTGTGTGTCTGAGAGACAGAAGTGGGGGTGCTGGGATAAGAAGTAGAGGGGCTTTTATCAGCTTCTGAGTTGGAAGTCTTTGAGGGCCTCCTCAGAAGCTCAGCATTTCTTCCATTGTTCTATTTCCATCCCTCGCTTCGCTCCTGTCACATGTAAAATTACAAAAGGCCTCCTATGCCCCCCCGCCCCACCACCCATACCCCTCCTCTTCACTCATATCCCACCCCTTTTCCCCATGTTCCAACATCAGAAAGGCATATAACCCACTTATTCTCAAAATACTTCACAACTTTACAGTGTTCCCGCCGCAAATTGGAGTTCAGGCAAAGAACTGGAAAGCTGAGGTTGTGAACTTTTGGTTAGAAGCATGAAGCAGATCGCCTAATTTAACCCCAGTCATTGCCTCATACACCAGTTCCTGTGTACTGTATTCATACTGTGTCACACACTGTGTACACATGGCAACAGCAACCTTTTCTTGTCTCACTCTTCATCTACAATCTCTCCCTTCCAGTCTGTAAATACGTAAAGATCTGTGCCGCTTTAACATGACAGATACACCTCACACTCACCATCTATCCTAAGGGATGGGTGGAGAGATCTACCTGGTGTCTGAGTGTCATCTTCCGGGAAGACGGCGTGTTTACTGTACACGGTAAAGTGAAATCCTATCACAACCAGGGCTGACTCTGTCTTTCTTTCATACACATACACACACACACACACACACACACACACACACACACACACACAGACATACGCTGACATCTGAGACCTTAAAAAGCCTGCCTGCAGGCCTGCACCCGTTTACAGGTGATGCCAATATTACATCTCAGCTACAAGAGACAGCCCCTTCCCTCACTTTCCTTTCTCTTCTTCTATTCTGTTCTGTTTTTCCCTTAATCTTGTCTCATCTCCACTGACTTTTCCCCCTCTTTTTCACTGTTTCACACTTTCCTTCCTCACTCTGTCCCATTTTTTCTTTCCCTTTTACTCCTGTTGTCAGCTTCCCCTCCCCCCTTTCTCCCCTAAGGTGCATGGTGACTTCAGGTTTCAGTGGTAGACATAGGAAAAGAGGATTGGTTGGCAATTTCCCTCAACATGAACTGCAGTAGGTGTATTGGAAATCCCCCAGTCCTGCTTTTTGTGAGGTGGAGATCACCTTTGATTTTTGAGAAGTATTGCCTGAGAGCATGCGAAACCAAAATATGAGCTGGAGAATGCAAATAGAGTTGCGTCTCTGTCACAGATGTGCGCTCAACATTAACCTTGGTGGTGTAATCGCTTGTGGTGTTAGAGTGCAACACTGCTCCTCCCTCCCTCCCTCCTCCTCTGTGCACCAGCCCAGCTGATCTTCTGTCCGATGTAATCAAATATGACACCAGCTTGTGCAAACAACAACTTAGTCATGTTATCTTTGCCTCCCCTTGTCTCTCTGCTCCTTCCTCCCTGAAGCGGTTACTTTTTTTCATAACGAGAGGTAGCATAAAATAACAAGAGGTGATTTCAAACCCTGAATGCTGCCTGAGAGCTCGTTTGTGCAGCACATCTTCATGATGAAATGACCACATAAGTCAATTGTACTTACTGCACTTGGAGTACTTTATTATTGAAGTTCCTTATTATCATGCTGCTCCAACAAGTCTCTAAACTCTCTCGCTGGTCCAGAATGCAGCTGCACATGTACTGTCACAAACTAGAAAAAGATGTCATATTTCTCCCATTTTAGCTTCTCTGCACCATCTCCCAGTAAAATCCAGAATAGAATTTAAAATCCTTTTCCTCACCTCCAAAGCCCTTAGTGGTCAGGCAGCATCATATCTTAAAGAACTCATAGTACCCTACCCCACTAGAACACTGCACTCCCAGAACGAGGCTTACTTGTGGTTCCTAGAGTCTCCAAAAGTAGAATGGGAGGCAGAGCCTTCAGTTATCAGGCTCCTCTGCTGTGGAACCATCTTCAAGAAGGTATGTGTTGCACTATTAAAAAGACAAGACTCCATCTTCCGTTTAGGCATCTTTATTTTCCCGGTTCTGCATAATTTTTTATAAGAGTTTTTCAAAGGACCGCAGCCGGAGCTCATACAGCAGTATCATACCCGTACAAAAACCAAACTAAAACTGAACAACTATCGCACACCTACGTGCCGACTCATGACGTATTCTGTCGTAAAACTGTGATACAAACTGTCATATTACCCACAATGAGCTAAAGCATAATAAGCACAAAATATCTGGATAATGGATAAACCAAACAAAATAAAAATGCATTTTCTTGTAACTGCTTCACCTGTTATACCTCTGTGAAGTTTATAGTGTCCCAGATATTTCTAGATCGCAACATATGCAGTTTGGAAGTATGCATTCAAGCGGCCAACGCATGAACGTTGCGACCAGCACCAGATTTAAAAACTCTGTCTATTGTACATAGAGATTTGCCTGGTGGTAGTTATAGGGTAAATCAGCATTGTGTGAACACATTTGACAAGGGCTTGAATGTAACAGACATTCATTTATATGTAAAAGTACCACACTGCGCATTTAAAGAGTATAGTCTAGACCTGCTCTATATAAACAGTGCCCAGAGATAACCTCTGTTGTGATTTGGCGCTATATAAATTACGGTATTTTTTGGGCTATAGTGCGCCTTATAATCCGGTGCGCCTTATGTATTAATTCTGGTTGTGCTTACTGACCTCGAACCGATTTTAGTATGACTTTGGTAAGCTACGGAGCCGCACCACTTGATGGATTAGCAGAGCATTACGGCCTCGCGGAGTAATACGTACTGTGCTTCAACATACCTGTAATATTACAGTATGTGTAAAAGGACCCCAAAATTGCACCTGTTAAGAGACATGCTTACGAAGCGGATTTCAAACTTAGGGGTTATCAGGTTATCAGTCACGAATTAGAACATGGGAATAGAGCAGCTGCGAGAGAATTCAACATTAATGAATCAATGGTACGGAATTGGAGGAAGCAAGAAGATGACCTGCGCCAAGTAAAGAAGATCAAAAAGACTTGACTCTTGATGACTTGATGTTTTATGGTGTAACAAAAATGTGGTTACGGTCTGGTTGGGTTTAGGCACAAAAAACACTTTGCCTAAACCTAACCAGACTTGGTTAGGGTTAGATAAAGATTATAGTTTGGGTTATCACTTGAGACATGGTTAAACATGGCAACCATTGTCATCATAGCAACATTAAACACCACGTTACGTTTTGTTTTTTGTTTTAAAAAATCGCCATCATGGCGACATGAAACAACATTAAAAACCATGAAACTAAGGTTTTTTTAAAAACTGTCCCGACTTGTGGATAGAAGTGGAAAGCTGCAGCTCAGTCCAATTTTTACCATCTATCTATCTAGCTATCTAGCCATCTACCTCCACCTAATATGAAAATTTGTCACCATATATTGACGTCATCTGAACTGCGCCACTTCCCCAAGTCATGATTACTACGTCCACTAGATGGCATCAGTCACTCAAACTTAACTATTGTTCGTTTTTGCCGACTGAATCTTCAACCAATACCGTTGTTTTGCTTATGAGGATGGGCTGTGAGAGTTCACGTGTATGTGTTTGTGTTCATGTGTGTGTAAGGTGAATAAAGGTATCATTGTTGTTTGCAGGTGTGTGCTTGTGCCAGGCAGGCTTCAGCAGAGGATCCGGAGAACAATGGCTCTCTGTTGGAGGACACACCTGAGTCAGAGAGGGGAGGTGAGAGGGCCCGATCGCAGGATGATTACACAAGAGCAGACTTCATTAAACCTGAGGGGGGCAATGGAGGGATGGAGAGAGGGAGAGATAAAAAGGTGCAGGAACGTGGAGGGAGGGATGGAAGGAGGAAGAGACAGAGTGGCTAAATACCAGGAGGAGTGGGGGGGGACTGAGGAAAGTGGAAACAGAGGGCGGAGGGTTATAGTCTGAGACAAGTGAGCTGAATGTTGAATGAAAACTAATGTAAGAGTATGAAGACAGAGGAGTAAAGGTTACTGTGTACACAGCAGGTGCAACTTCACATTTTGCCTCCATTTATTGCCCACAAGATGCAAGTAGCCCTATTTTTAAAGCATGATAGGATAGGTCAGTGTGATGACCAAAACTTCAGATATTCAAATGAAGGTGGAAGTCACATTTGCCGAATGGACCACAGCAATTTAGATAATAAATCATGATTATAACCTTCTTAGAAATTCCTGTTCATCAGCTTATTCTGTCTGCTTGTAAAGACAAAAAAATACATTCAAAAATACACTCAAGTAACTAACAAACAATTAGTAAAGGTTCATGGGTGGGATGCTGGTGAGAGATCATGTCATTGTCACTGCACTAGAGACTCATGATGACAACAGCACCACTGTATATAAAGTAAATTTAATCCACTTTGACCAGCTACAGCACTTAAATGCTGCTTACACGTGAATGCTTTGGTACAGTCACAGGGGCAACTGCAGAATGAGTGCTTATGCTTTTACTTTTCATACTTTAACTGCATTTTGCTGATGAGACATCTGTACTTTTACATAAGTGATATTAAATGCAGGACTTTTACTTGTAATTAAGTATTTTGACCATGTAATATGTCTTCCACCAGTGTTTAGTACATGTTGCAGTTAGCAGCCATAGTGCAGCAAAACCAATTTCTCAGTATTTTCTAGCATGAATGAATTTAAAGTGGAAGGAAACCAGAGCACCTGAAGGAAACCCATACAAATACACAAATGTTTTAAATCAGTGACTCTCAAAGTGGGGTCCGGGGACCCCCATGGGGGGTTCCAGAGGGTCCCCAGCAAGAAGGGGAATATTTTATTTCCACTATAATTCATTCCATTATTAATGACAGAATGTGTGATGGTTTTGTCCATGGATTTCATACACTTTCTGTTATAAAACATCTAAAAGAAAAAATCAAATAATGGTCCATGTTCTAATTTGTGTAAGGTTAAAGGTCCTAAACGAAGAACAATTTGAGAATCACTGTTTTAAATTGTTCAGTGGAATAATTATTTACATTTAATATGACATATTAGTAATTTTGGTAGATTAAAAAAAAAAACATTTTTCTTGGCATTGGTGTCAGTCTGTTATACTATAGACTTTTTATTATTTTGACTTGCGATAGCAGGAGAAGCACAGGTGTAATTCATAGCAACCATTCCACTTGGTTTCACTTGGCTCACTGGTGGGGCTTCCTAAAACTTCAGTGGAACTGAGCCATTGTTAAAGTTATTAGTTACACCAGTGCTTTTCATGCTACTACAACTCAAAATGTCTGGTGTGAAACCTGCACAAATATATTTTTTTAAATCTATAAATTTGTGATAGCTTTGGCTAGAGATGAGCTGTATATACATGATAAAATGCATCTTGCATATGGATAAAATGTAAATTGCAAAAGTTTGTCAATTGCATGATTTTTTTTTAACCACTGTCAAAAAAGATTAATCTTTCTTTAAATTGTGCCATTAACTAATCGAGTGTCTATTTAAAACATAGACTTAGAGCGGCTGTGGGTCAGAAGGTATAGAGCGTCCACTAATCGGAAAATCAACAGTTCGATTTCCAGCTCCTCCAATCTACATGTCGATGTGGCAAGATACTTAACCCCAAATTGCTCCTGATGGCTGCGCCAACAGTGAATGAATGTGTGAGTGAATGTTAGTCTGCTCCTGATGAGCAGGTTGGCACCCTGAATTGTAGTTCCTGCCAACAGTGTATGAATGTGTGTGAATGGGTGAATGTGACATGTAGTGTAAAAGTGCTTTGAGTGGTCAAAAAGACTAGAAAAGCTATATATAAGTACAGTCCATTTACTTAATATAATGGGATTAAACCCAAAATCCAACACCAAAGAGTTATGTGTTGCTTATCTAACAGAACAGCCTCTATAATCATGTACCTCTTTGAATCTGTATGTTCAGGATGCCTGTATGACAGCCTCACTTAAATCATACGAAACACACGTATGTAACAGGAGGAATCAAGACCACCACCTCATCGATCGAATGGAAGTTTAAAATACAGACATTGCGGCACCTCATATTCAAATGCTGTATTTATATAAGTTAAATGCAAGACTGAAGGGAACTCCTGTGCAACCGCCTGATTTCCATCCACAAACAGCTGGAGGGATGTAAACATAACGGTACGCTCCGTATGGAGAATGTTGAGCACCAGCTCATAAATGACAGACTTTGGAATAACACCAAGGCCGTTGGGGAGTAACACAGGGATAGAGTGTGATAGCATCACAGGAGACCACTCATATATGTAGCATACACCCGCACTGCGTACACTATAATGAAGCGGAAACTGATCTATGAGGAGACACAAATATCTCCTGCTGTAAGATGTGTAGTTGTATTTGATCATATGGAATCCTAGGAAGTGTTTCATGAGCAGCCAAACCATATTATGGGGTTATTTATGTGAAGTGGTAATGACGCCGAACAAGTTACACTGTAAAAGACGCATCACAAACACATGTTGAACTGAAGTACAGACTGAGAGGTGATAGGTAAGTGTGAGAGAGGTGTTAACCATCTAAAACAAACAAGAAGTGATCAATTGTGCATGTTGATCTCATACTGTAGGAGTCCTGTTCTCATTAATATGTTCTCATACATTAGTCAGGTAACTGCTAATGTGTCTTGTAACATTGTCAGGTACCATGAAGAAATGCGTAAAACAGACAACGATTACAGAAAAAGGGAAGGAATGTCATTCAAAGGCTTTTTGTCATTAATTTATGACAGAATGTTCACAAAAAAGTTGGATAAGAAGGAGGAGAAGTAGTGACAGGATGACAAAAGAAAATAGCATTGGAAGTGATTGAGAGTAATTTCACTCCTCGTGTCCCTCCCTCCCTCTCCACCCTTCAATCATCCCTCCCTCCTGTCTCTCTCTCTGTAAAAGTTCATAAAGTCAAAGCATCCCTACTTTCACACAAGATGAACGCTGTTTCTGTCTCAACTCCTCAAACATGAAACGCAAATGGTATGTAAATGTCGTCTTTGATTCCGTTTAATGTATCCGGGGTACAAGGTGCAAAGAATAAAAGAGTCTTCTCCTCTCTGCCAATAAAGCCTAACGGTACACCTTTACAGGACAGTAGACCCCCTGCTGTGAGGATAATAGGAAGAAATTGTTTTGCTATGAGATGAAGTGATAAAGGGAAAAGTATGATTTTTCAAAGACGTTGCCGCTCCTCTGCAACACGCTCCACGCGTTCCTTCTGGAGTGCATGAGAGAGAAATAGTTGAGCGCTAATTGAGTGATAGCTGATTGTTGAAGTGCTCATCTTTGATGTTTTTTTCCTTTTTTCAGCGCATGTAAATGAAACATCAAGGAAGTGGATGATGTTTTTGTGAGGATTTGGGATGAAGCTGGAGTTTGAAGGAGGATAGTCTGCATGTGGGTGTGTGGGTCTGTGTTTGGTTTATGTGTTACCATGGACGTGTGTGTATTAGTGAACAGCTGCTCCTGAAAGGTTGTGCCACATAAAAAGCCCTGTGTCTTGAACAGGGGGCAGCAGCTGGCTGACCATAGGCACCGCTGTTAAGAGGCTATGAGAAAGAAGCTTAGCTTCCACAAAATTTTTACTGGAAGAATTTAACCTTCAGCAAAATGATGATTTTTGGGGCAGTAACTACGGGCAACCAGGCTAAGCCTTCCCTAAATGTACGGCTTTGTACACCCCACACTGCATCCTGATGAAGTTAAAATAATGAAAACCTGTGTCAGCAGTTCAGCGGTTAAAAAGACAGCAACACAGGCTGTAGCCACAAAAATAGTGACAGTTAAGATGGACTGACCTTTAAGGCGGACTAGCTATTCTTATTTTAGTGAAAATCTCATCCACTGATCCAAGTTTTGCTCTGCAACCAATCAGTCGTGTCTATATGCCCCAAAAAAACATACGTTCAAGTAACAGTGCCTTCTAGTGGTCATATTAATTGTAAACGACTGGAGCAAACAAATAAATAAGATTAATATATTAAAAAAGCAAAAGTCTGTGGATGGAGGCGGTGAGGTGGATGGATGAGTCAACCGAACATTGGACTTCAACACGGGAGACTGCAGTTCATTTCCTGTTTCCTCTAACCTTCAAAAGGTAACCTTAAAGGAACATTCTGCACATTTTTAGGTCAATTTTTTTTTTTAATTCTGGGGCTCTACTTGTGTATCTTTGCATGATTTACAGTTCAAATCTCATTCGGTTAGTTCAGCCTTCCACACAAAGGTTCAACAGGTGCTAATTTGAGGTTAATAATCATCATAAGTGAGTAAAGACAGATTTTAAACAAACATTTTTTAATAAAATTAGATAACAGATGGAAGAAAGAAGATTCACTCAGCTGGAATCGAATAAGGGACATTTTGTTTGTATGGAATGTGTTTTTAACAATAGTCCACCAGGACACCAGTCTTTCAGGGTGCATACCAACGCCTAGTTCATGAGTTTTTTCTCACTAAAGCTGAACCAGATCCATATGAAGCTAGCTGTGGTATACGCTGCCTTCACAATCATACTTCTTGTGCCTTTTGCAACAAGTGTGACAGACCTCAGAAATAAATGTCCACAACTTTCATCAACTTAACTCAACAAACCATTTTAAAGAGGAAATTGCTTCACTATGTTAAAAGCTCATGATAATGATAACTGACTATTTAACATTGAATTGAAATCATGTAATCTAACATCAGCAAGATTATCAATGCCTTGCTTTTGTTTAGGATTTTTATATACAGGTACTGAGAACACGGGCTTGTTAAATATAAAGATAATACAGTATAAACAAATATGTAAGATGATCTAAGAGGTCTGACAGGAGAAAAATGTACATATAAATTCTTCAGCATGAACCACAGACAAGATGCCTCTTACTCTGGATATATTTTTAAGATGAAAAAATACCATGAAGATGTTTTTACCATGAAGACTGTCCATTCATAAACATAAAATATTACTGTAACTGCAATGAGAAAAAATAAATAAAACAATTTAAGTTACTTTGCACTTCTTAACATTATTTTAACAGAGTCTTACATACAAATAAAAGGCCTCGCAAAAACCCCCCACAAGTTTTACTGGTTTACCATCCCTGGTTTAGCACTGCTTGTTTCCACACCAACAAAGACTGCGTGTGACTAGATTGGCAGGCCTGATCCAGCTGGGCTTGACAGCAGAGCACACATGAAAGAAAGGGATGGAGGGATGGAGTGGTGAGAGCAGGGAGAAAAGCGAGGGATGAACAGAAACACACACTGGGATCCTGCTGTTCACAGCAGCAGGTGCAAGGGAGAGGAGGAGGGGGGTGGGGGGGTGATGGAGGAGGAGGAGGGGGGGTGTACGGACGGTTTTGTGGAAAGGAGAAAAAGAGCATGTGAGCGGGGGAGTGAGGAGGGGGCAACATATGGGTAGCATTCAGTGAATCAAACTCAGTGCCTATAAGCCAATGAGGTGGAGTCCCCGCATGGGTTCCAATAAAAGGAATCCCCGTTTGATTTTGCGCTACCATGAGGCTTTTCATTATGATCCACTGAACTTATGCGCTCTGATGACGCCCTGGACTCCGAGAGGCAGCAAAGCCAACACTGACAGCAGCAGGAAGGCTCACACTTAACGGTCTGCTGCCCGCTGTGTGATGGTAAACAGAGGAGATAGCAGCGAGTGGATGTCGATCGCAAAGACAAATCAAGAAATACTTTTTAGCCAGGTGAAGATTGTGAAGTGTTGCCTATTACAACCTTTTCATGCAATTCTCAATGTGTGAATGTGGCCACAGCACTCCTCTTTCCCACCTGCTGTCTCCTTTTTGATGGCACACCCACTTCTGCAATCATGAAATTCAACAATTAAAAAAAAAAAAACCCTTTAAATGCCACCAAATATAAAGAAAGCTGTACATCCTGCAATCAATAGTGTTCATGTGTTTTCAAGACAATTTGATATATTTTTATGAGAATAGGCTGCAGGTAAAGTTACCAAGAGCAACCTTTTTCATTGGTTATTGTGTTTTTTATTATGGTGTAAAATAGGATAACTAACTGACTGAACCAGTGCTAACATCTTCTCCTGCACTCCCCTGAGTTAGCTTGTGCCTTAACAAAGATTTTTCAAAAACCCCAGAGTAGGAGAGATGGAGCGGGGGATATATCAAATTACAGTACATCAGTCTTGAGGAAAAGCATCTTTCTTGAAGACTGGGCGTTGACAGACAGAGAGAGAACAGGCAAGGGAGGATAGCTGCAGATCTCTGCCTTTGATGAGACATAACAATATCCAAATCCCCGACCGCCTCTTATTTAAGTTACTGAGGACTCTAAAAAAGGGAAGTTCTTCCAAAGTCGCTCAGAAGCTTGTGCGCTTTAGGTGAAGGGAGGGAATGGAGGGATCAAGAAGTAGAAGGGTGGGGGAAAGAAGATAATGTTTATGCATTAGATTTTCAAAGCGCTTTTTTCTGCAAGGAAATTCAGATTCAAAGGTGTACTTCTTGCAGGAAGATCTAAAGGATTCTTTCTCCCTCTCCCTGTTATTGCTTGAGTGACAAAGTCTCTGTAGCTTAGCCAGGACTTTGTATGCACATGGTAACTGTGCGTGAGTAGGCCCTACATAGCTACAGTATATCCACCAAGGGGACTGAGTGATGTATAACTGTATATATTATATATTATATTTTCTACGCTCAAACTACATATTTGACATCAAAGAGAACAGTAACGCTAAAGTAACAGCTCGGCTAGCCTATGAAATGTTACTGTTAATGCGAGTCAAGCACTCTGCCGCCCACAAGCAACGCCACTGTGCTCACAATGAAGTCTGAACTGTGTGCCTGCACTTATCACTCCATATTCAAACTCATCGGAGAAATATTAGCTGAGACTTTTTCTAAGTGGAAGTTTGAACTCCAAAACTTCAGAGGCAGAGCACTTTGAAAGAGCTGAAGGAGCGGAGATGAGAACGCGAGGGTGTGTGTGTGTGCACGCTTGCGTTGGATAGTTGCTGAGCACAGCACTCGTACATACGTGTGATTAAAAATTCAAATGAGCGCCTTTAGAATCGATGGAAGGCTTTGAGGCTCCGTAATGAGGCTGATATATGAAGTTTAAACATTCGGAGCCGCTGGAAGTGCCACCGTGGAAAAAGAGACAGAGAAAGGGAGGGAGGCAAAGAGAAAGGGGAAGATTTGTGGCTTTGATGCCGGGATATCACCGTGGGGCATGGCTGGTTGGCTGGCGTTGGCTGGTACTGGGATCCGGAGCGCTTTCAGAATGTTTGCAATGTTCCCCAAGACATCATTTCGAGCAATCCCTCGCCAACAGTCCAGGACAAACTGGGAGGAAGGACGGAGCAAAGCGGAAGAGAATAAGCAGAAGCGGAGAAATCACGGAGAAAGAGAGAGAGAGAGAGAGAAAGAGAAAAGTGAGTGGAACCAAAGAGAGTGGATAAGGAGAGGGGTTAAAAGAAGAGTGATCTCAGAGGTAGAGGAGGAGAGGAGAACAATGAGGGTGACAAAGAAGTGGCTTCTATCAGTTCTGCGTATACACCCTTCAATCAGATACACACATGCACACGCACACACACACACACACACACACACACACACACACACACACACACACACACACACACACACACACACACAATAGGGCAAACAGCAAGACGTTTTTTGGTGTGAGGAATTAGAGGTATTAGTTCACATGCTAGTGTGTGTTTGTGTGCACGTGTGTGTGTGTGTGTGTGTGTTATACTTCTATCTCTGGAAGCAGTGGGAGTCTAGTGCCACTTTGAACTTGCCTACCATTAAAAGCCTGACAGAGTTTTGAAGAGGCCTATTGAAAGGGAACCTGTGCATTTATGATGTAAATGTATTTTTTCCAACCCTTTCTTCTTCTCCCCTCTTTTTTTTTATTTTGACAGCCTTTGAAATTTGTCATATGCACATCCAATTTAACAGGCAGAAAAGACTTCTTTGGCCCCCTTTTTTCTCTTTCGCAACAATCCATTTTCATATCAACTTGAAAGGAATTGGCTGAATATTTTTGCTTGATTTTCTTTAATGTTATCATCACTGTTTCAGTCGCTCAACGTGTTGGAGTTATATTCTTTTAGTCGGGTAATTTTCTGTCAGATTTACTCTCATAACCAATTCTTCAAAGGGGAAAAAACAAGCAATTTCTCAAAAAAGGACAACAGTATCTTCAGTCCGCTTGTATTGCTGTGTCGGTTTTGTCTTAACCTTTCCTTTCATTTGTGGCACATGTCCCCTTTAACTGCTCTAAATTCATTGGTCAAACAGCATTTTCTGGTGTTTCTTTTAACCCACTTGCAGCTCCAGATCAGTGTTTTTATAGGGTCAAGGCAGCAAAGATGGTCTCCATTAAATTGCTATTCACAGGCAAGGTATGTTGAAATGATGACAGCGTGAAGAGGAATGTAAAGTCTTAGATGTGGTAAACCTAAAGCACATGCTGCCCAGCCCAGTATTCTCTAAGCTTTATGTTAACACACATTTACCCACATTTACATACCTACATACCTAACCGGTGCCCAACGCCAACTTTCTCTAACCTTAGTCATACCATTACTGCCATTAACAGATACTGAAGAAAGAATGCATTTTAAAATCACTGACAATGGACAGTAACAGAGTTGTCAAATGTCAGTCTTCTCTAGGGTTGTAGTTATGCTCATATATGAAATAGATTTTTTTTTAAACTGCTACAAACTCTTAAACTGATATTCATTCATATGGCTAATAGTGCTCAGAGACACAGGTCCAGGTCATATTCACTTCACATTGAATGGAATAGTTGAATAAGTCGTGAGAGGGTTGAAATGACTAGAAATGATGATATAATTTGGCTTATATGATTGATGAAGATCAGTGTATCTCCTGACTTGGTTATTGACTTTAAAGATCCTATACAGCAACCAATGTAGTCGATTTATGCCACCTTGTATAATGGTGCTTGTCCACTATACAGTTCTAGCAGTGCTCGACTCGACTTGACTCTACTCGTTTTTTTTTAGCTTATCCATTAGGGATAGTACCTGGTACCTGGTACTTTTTTAGTACCTGCTCTGGCTAGGTTCCAAGCTTCCAGGGAGTCGTCACTGGAAAAGTCATGACACAAGAATCAAAACCCGGCATTTTTAAATACCGGCAACAGCATTACAGCGATTCGTTTCTCTTCTCTTGCTTTGTGTGTGACAAAAGGCACAGATCGAGCAGCGAGTACACCACCGCCTCGATGTCCTCCATTGTATGTGTTTGTGTCACGTATAAAACAAAGTCATGGCAGTTTTGCACAGCCTTGCTATGACGACCCCACCCATGTTGAGGAGGTACTATGAAGTAATTGAAAAGGTTGTTCCTGATACCAAACCGAGTCGAGTCGAGCCGAGCCGAGTAGTGCTAGAACTGTATAGTTGAAAAGTGCCATAAAAGTATCAGCTACTGCAGAATTTCACAGTTCAATCATTGTGTGTTAAAGGTACAATGAGGAACTTTTGACCACAAGAAGCACTATAGAGCAATGTTTTTATGAGCGGGCCCCTGTTATTTTGCATAAGAAATCACATACAATACAAATACCAATACAATTCTGCAATGTGGTTCACATCCTTCTATTTGGATTCATGCTATTCCACTGATTGACATTTGGTGGCCTTAATGCAGCGATGAATGAATCAATGTGGCAACAAAGAAAATTAAGAAGAAGCGAGTTAGAAAATATGTATGTGTGATGGTGTAAATGTAATTGGCTTTGCAAATGTTTCATGAAGAAGGAAATGCACTCAACATGTTTATTGGATTTTAAGGATAGACACAATGGTAATAAAGCCTGGAAGTAACAAGAAAGGGGCTCAAGTCAAATATCCTGCTGACTCAGCATAGTATAAATAGCCAAAATCATGACTTCCTGTCCCTTGACTTTGGATTGAGTAGTAAATGCTACAGCAGATGAAAGACGTAATCAAAGTCATTTTCTACTTCAATTCAACTCGCTCCATCTCATGGACTTTGTGTGTGTGTGTGTGTGTGTGTGTGTGTGTGTGTGTGTGTGTGTGTGTGTGTGTGTGTGTGTGTGTGTGTGTGTGTGTGTGTGTGTGTGTGTGTCTGGGCTGGTACAAAGCTCCCAGCTGGACACAGCAGTGTGGATGAGAGATGATAGTTAAGGCATTAGAGTCGGGGGGAGGTGGGGTTGGCTGGTGGACTTGACGTGGTAGTGTTAAATAGTGTTCTGGAGGGGGTTCAAGACAGCTGGAAGCCGGCCATACTTCACTGGCTTTCCCACCTGTCAGTAACCCCCCCCATACACACATGCACACGCACACACACACACACAAGCAACACACAACTTAAATATGAAGATATATGCGAAGATGTGGACTCACTCACACACAGGCATTGATTAAAAGGTGCAAAGGGCAACTAAGATTCCCATGTTGCTTATTCAAAGCCTTACCATACAATAAATTATTGCAACTTCCACAACTTGTTCTGTCAGAAAATATCTACGTGTACATTCTTTTTCAGAGCTGTCAGCCTGTTTTGATGTAAATAATATATTGTGCAGCAATGCTAGTGGAGGCCAACATTTTCAATTCTGGACAAAAAAGTTTGATTTTATTTTCTTCTGGTACATAAAATATACTTTATCACTGATTCTATACTCAAAATAAAACAAAATCTAGATATATATCACAAACTTTAAAATTCTTATAATTATGCCGTCACTTCTTATTCCTTGTCATTATTCCTACCTACAAAAAGCATCAAGATATCCCCAGACTGCATTTGTACAACCAGAGCTATAGACTGTATACAATAGTATGGTGTGGTGACAAGTACAGCAACACTTTTAGACATGAGATACCTATTAGAGCTGATGTGTCTTACTTCACTGGGGGACCACCTATAGGTTGAGAAAGATACTTTGTGCTGTATCCTTCACTTATTTTCTCTCTCACACACACACACGCTGTGTTGTTGTGCCCATCCGTGGTGGCTGAGTCTTAATAAAGCCTAATCCCTGCCGTGCGTTCTCTCTCTGTTCTACGACTCCTGCTGGTCGTCTGTCTCAAGAGTGCCGTAATTTACTGTCACAGAACTCCTCAAACCGGCCACCACACAGTGCGCTGAGGGGGACTGCATAGGTAACACAGATCACCGTCAAAAAGAAGAGGAAAAAAAAACATTCCTACTCCCACCCCCCCCCCCCCCCCTCCTGGAAAGAAGAATAGTCTTAAAAAATAATGGGGAGGGGAGCTGTTTTTCACAGACTCAAACACAAACAGCAGTTCGCTCAGCTTTGTTTAGGTTCCCTCTTCTTTTTTTTCCAGAGAAGAGAAAAGAAAGGGGGGAAAAATTGCTAGGTGGTTGTCAACGGCTGAAGCTGCAGCTGCACCTGGCATCGTGCGACTGGTCTTTGATCACTTGTCGAGTGAAATTCCGCCACTGGATTAAAGTGAAGGAGGGGGCAACAGAGGGTGGGAGGACTAGAAAGAGTGACAAAGGAGGAAAATAGAGAGAGGACGACTTGTCTGAAACGTAGGCCTGTGTGTTTTGAGGCTTTAATGTTGCATGCACTGCCCTGTTGGCTGTAATTCAAATCAGCATGAATTGTTGAATATGTCTAAAGCAAACCTACTCTATATTACTTACTGCATAACCTTTGTGTTTGGACTTGCATGCAGAGTAATGAATGTCACCTTTGCCAGTCCAGAGACTCAACCATTTAAACACCTGTGGTTATGATTCTGTTATGAAGATAGCTTACACATAGCAAAAGTTTTGTGCTCACCAACAAATTGGATATAGTGTAGGCTACATATTAAGACGAGAGTAAAGGGAAAAAGAAGAAACTGAGACAGGGAGGGGATCAAATCCAGATGAGAACTTTCCCCTTGAAGAGGCCTGAGACTGTACTTCTTCATGAGTGATCCAGTGTTTATTGTGTTCATATTGATAAGGACACATGTTTAATAAGTAGACAACATACACACAACCTCAGCTCACTGTGTAATTAATTATTCATTCATTATTGAATTTTAAGTAATTTATTTCACTTAAAGGGTTATTTTCCCCCAATTAACAACCCTGCCTCCCATATTTTGTCAGTTATCTCATGCTGTGTAGTTGTTTTGGTTTTATTTATCCAGGTTGGGGATCTCTTAACCCTCCTGTTGTCTTCCTGTTGACTGTGTAACTTTTGTCCTCCCAGGTTTGTGTATAAAGCATGAGGTAAATTATCATCCAATTCTGTGCCAACTTCATTTCAACTTATTACTACAGGTTTTACACATATCTTTGGAAATGATGGTCAGTATGCCTCATTTAAATGAGGTTATACCTAATTTTTTAGTTAACGCCTGTCAAAATTCCCGGGTCCAAAATTGCCTTTTAACAACCAGACCTCACTGTACAACAGTTTTCATTGGAAATACTCTCTACTGAAGAAATTGTCCCTGTATAAACATTTGACAGTGTGTTCTGTCGAGTTTATGGGACTTTGAGCACCATCAACAAAATTCCATTCACATCCATTGTTTTGGGAAGGAGAAAAACTTATCATAGAAAAATATCTCAAAAATCTCGGCAAATTAAACAAAAACTGTGCGGCTGGATACCATGTAAGACGAAAATATGTTGTTTTTGTCGCGTCGGTAAACTTTTATTTTGGCCCTTCTCAAGACTCGTCATGGCACAATCACAATGAGGCCAGCTGTGCCGGAAAGGACATCTGTACTCTTAAACCAGTCTGATTGTATCTTTGAATAATAGATATTGTACTGATAGGATTGGTTGACTTCCCTGTGACCTCCTCATAAGAGAGGCTGTGTTGTGTGACAGGTGACGATCACAGACTGTAACCCTACTGTGTGAATGTAAAGCACCAGTTAAGACCCTCTTTCAAACATGCCAGGACATCCAAGCTAAACTGTTAGTGATACCGAGTTAACACCTAGCGTGGGAGCCATGACAGAGCACCATTGCTTTGAATGGTGGGAGCGACCTTGACTGAAGCACTAGGAATTCCCTCCACTTGACAGCTGGCTCTCACGTACGCCCTTGACTTAGCATGTGCTAATGCTGTCAGATATGTTTGGGAAGAGAACTGCTGGTATGCTAATCTGCGCTATGTTTGCCACAAGGCTAAGCTGAGCTGTCCATGCCATGTACAGGGAGGTGTTGACAGTAGTGCTACCAGTTGTTCTATCCTCCACTGGGGTGGTACTGGGAGATGAAAGGGACTAAAGATTTCCCAGGTTGCTGTGGACAGCCACAGCAACTGGGTAAGTTGATGATGGGAGGGGTGGTAGTCATGGCAGCTGCTTCGATGGCGATATCGCAATGGGGGTCCACTCGTATAGGACGTGCTAGCTACAGTAATACAGTCACATACCCACATATACAGTATTTCAAAGTATGAGGGGTTTTGTAAAACACAAGTCCTATTATTGTCTTCACAGCACTTTAATAAAGTTCATTCACACGTCAACTGTCACTAACATGAATACATTAAAGAAAGAAGTGACAGAATGTACCTTCATCAGGAAACCACAGATGATATAAAGGATAAATTCCTGCATTATTAAAGGAATAATGTTCTTGAATATATAGTGAGGCCAGAAAGACTTTAGCCTTTAAAGGTCTTTAAAAGGTTTTTTAAAACCTTTGATATGTATGACTATTTATGTTCACAAACATTTGGTTTTATCAAAATTATTTCACACATTAAGGAGACATGATTAAAAAACACAAACATGTTCCAAATATTAGATTAATTGTTTGTCTGTTATCAAGTACATCAGATACAAATGGTAGTTTTAATGTCGGAGTACCAGTTTTCAAACAACATTCTGACCTTGAATTAAACAAATATAACTTTATGAAAATTTGAGTCAATGTTTGAACTTTTTATTAACCATTAGATCTGAGTAAAAGAGGCCGACACACTGGGACACACCCTACAGTCACACATGAGGGGGGAAATATTCAGATTTGGCGATGAGTCTCTGGTTCCTGATGTGGTGACTTGCACAAAATCAACTTCCATGGATCATAAAAAGGACCAACTCTGAGCTGCAGAGGCAAGTTATTCATTGTGGAGAGAATTTGTTTATTGAGTTTGTTGTTTAGGTTTATAGTTTATTATATTGTTATTCTTGTTGTGTTTTATTATTTTGTTTTTATTTTTATTTTTGCATGTTTGAAATAAAACTATCTAACTTAATTAAACCAAGATCATTCAATTTTCAACAGGACATTTACCCTTAACGTGCACCATATGCCAGCACTGTTTTAGGTCCAAGGAAGAGCAAGGAGGGCT
Organism: Scomber scombrus; assembly: GCF_963691925.1. Taxonomy (NCBI): domain Eukaryota; kingdom Metazoa; phylum Chordata; class Actinopteri; order Scombriformes; family Scombridae; genus Scomber; species Scomber scombrus. The sequence continues at coordinate 6,031,079 of NC_084971.1, read as the reverse complement.
TCTGACTTCAAACCTACTAAATATCTTTTGGGATATTTGAGAAGGGAAACAGAAACAGAAACATGTCTACCATCAATAAAATAGTCAACATCGCTAATAGTATTTAAGTATTGAGAAATCTTTATTTTTATTTACCTTCTTTTAAATTTCAGCAAGACTACAGTAATATTCATCTCATGGTCAATGCTTAAACTTTGAAGTTAATCACCAAATTGCAATTCCTTGCCTGGACCAGCAGATGGCAGCAGCCACAACTCATATAAATAATCTTTTGTCTTGATCCTCTTTCTCTGAACAGGCTCTGAAAATGTTAAACTGTTAAAATTAGGCCCATTTCAGCAGAATTTCGTATTTATCAATGAGCCAAATGTTTCATTTTGATAATGGAAAGTCACACTGGCCTCTTGCATTAATGCAAGTGTATGTGCAAAGAACAGAGAAAAGAAAGTTCATTAAGAAAGTTACAGTGTAAATAGACAGCAAATTTTCACTATAGTGAGTCCTGGACCTAAAACTGTAGAATATTTAAAGCACATAAATAGTCTTGTTAATAGCTGTAGCTCATGCTGTAAACGTTATATTATGGAGATCATGATGACTTTATATAGTTGTAAATATGTAAAGAGACTTACAAAACATTGTTAATAAAAAATTACATAAGAGATTTTGACAAGTCAAAGGTGTCAATAATAAAATAAATGATGGCTGAATTGAAATACATTTAGCTGCTTCAGTTTTGAGGTCCTGGTGTTGTGCATGCTGGCTCACTGTCACATTGTCATGACTTACTGGGACATAAAGCCATCATTAATATTATTAGTAACACCTGTGCTTTTCCTACCATGACAGGTGAAAATGTCTTGCTGTGAAAATACCTATTAGTCCAATTCAGAATATGAAATATTTCTTGTAATGTTAACTATATTATCAGTCAACATATCTATCCTATTATATTGTTTTGATTTTGAAAACACTACATATTTCAGCCTTTAAAGAAGTAGTCAGGTGTTTGTTTCATCTGTGATACTTTATACCTTGGCTTCATTTAATACATTTAACTATCTATTAAGCATCATTGGTCAAATTAATAAATTTGATTGTGCAAACTAGCCAGTGCTATGCCGTACAGTAGTTTCTGTATTCAAGGAATTGTCCTTTTAGGCGCAAACTCTCATATGTGTGTGTTACGGTTATGTTTGTATTTTTGTGTCTGCATGCATGTGTAGTCATGCAAGGGTGTGGTAACCTCTAAAAACCCTCTCCACCTCGCCTTGGCTCCATGGGAACCTGCGCGCAGCTAATCCTCCTTTTGGCTGGAGAGGGCTTCTCCAAACAAATCCTCTAGCTCTAAGACCCACTGCCCCTCAAGTGGGCTCCTGGCTCTCTTTGCCAAGCCTCACCAAAAAACCTCTTTCCTTTCTTCTCTTTTCTCATATGCTTCACATAAAACAGCTACCTACCATGAGGCAAATCCCCTCGTCTCTGTCTCTTTTCTTCTAGGAGCGAGGGAAGGAGAAAGGAATGGGGTGTGGATAAGCCAGGCCAGCAGGAGATTGTCAAGTTGAAGAACTAAGATGACCTGTTTTGGAAGAGGGGGCGAGTCTGAATAATGTGTGGTGGTAAAGGGGTCATTGTTTGATATCAGGCAGGAGGAAAGTGAGGATAAAGGGGTGGATCTCAATGCTTTAATGTGACGCCTTCTGCTTTACTGTATTATGTATCGGGCTACATACAGTATAATATAAAGATTTACTTGTGTATCTTTACTGGCAATCCTGTCTCCTTGAAAATACATTTTTATTGGCTACACTACTAAACTGCAGAAACAGAAAATACATCTTGAAGGAAACATAATGCCACTGCAATAATGTTTTCTGTCAACATTATGATGAAATGTTAATCGATGTATCTGGCAAAATATAAGTAAATAATATATATAAGTAAAATAACGCATTTCATTTATTTTCTGTCAAACTATCAGATCTTACAGAATTATGTCCGCTGGTATTGAATATAGCATTATTACACAAGTTTATGTTTAGGCCCTGGCATTGCTCAGTTATGGTCAGGATAAATATGGGAAAAAAAGTCTTCAATAACTGGAAGCACAAGACACAATGTGTTTATTAAAATTTAACCATAACTATGATCTTTCATTTATCTTAACCAAAGTGCATTTTTTGGGACACAGCATGCAAACCCCAGTCTACCTTTAACGTCAGTGCCATATATGTAAAGTGTAATGTAAAGCTTCATTAACATTCATTATACAAGAAGGATTTAGATCAGATCCTTCAGATTTTACTAGATGACTTAAAGGGGATGCGGCTCGGAACATGATATGGAGCTGCCAGGTAACCTTTTGGGAAATACATCTGTTTATCTATTTGCTTTATTGCCAAAATGTAAATGTGAATATTAATATCATTGCCATGACTGCACAGTAAATATAAAGTTACCACAGACGGCTACAGGGGGGACAGTCTTTTCTACACATTTGATCTAATTTGTTTGAGCTGTAACAGGACAAAAATGTAAAAATGACACATTGCGGTGTGTGCGGATGATCATATAGCCTTTATAGCCTTTGTGCTCTTAATACGCCCTTGTGGCATTACACAGCTTCATACTTTCAACAGTGTTTGTTTTTAAGCCTGTCAACCCAAGGAAAACACAGTGTACGACAGATGCATGCTGATACTGTACACAGTGACAAAGCTTTGATGACTAGTGATGGTCACACACACACACATCCACAAACACTGTGTCTTCTTGTTCAAAATCCACAAGTTACTTGTTCCATGCAGATGATTTAATTAGTATTGTGGATGAAAAGATAGCCTTTCTTATGAAGATATATTGATTTCAATAGCTGGTACTTGTAGGTTTGACATCCTGAAGTCTTGCCTGCCAATATAATCTATTAGAATCTAACACGTTTTATATTTATGTAACTACATTCACAAATTTCTACTTTCTCCACATAAGATGAGATGAGATAAGATGAGTTTGATTGGGTTTTTGCAGAAATGTATTACCATTGTGCAGATAGGAAAAATTGAGAAATGTAGCTAACAAGGGATGGTTGATAACATGTGAAACATACATGTAACAATAAATATACCAATTTTTATATTGATTTACCTTTTGCATCTCCCTTTTCTATTTCTCAATACTCTACCAATCACATTACTTTCTCAAATAAATTAAGAGCGTTACATATACAATTAAAAAGTAAACAGTACCTTTTAAAATACAAAATCCCACAGACACTTGCATTGTCTTTGTTGATGCTTTATTGGCAGGTATAGTAACATACATGTTAAAAAGAAAGAAGCAAACAAACTGCATTATTAAAGTTTTTCAAAAACATATTTGGTATTCAATTTGAGTTATTACAAAGATATGGAATTATTTTTGCACACAAGTCAAAAAAAAAAGAGTAATTTCAAAAGCAAAAATAGATGCAAACAACTACTGCAAAATATTAATCATAAAACCAAATCTTAATATCATTCATTATTCCATGTCACTTCAGCTCAACAGCTGGCCTCAACTTGACTGATTTAGCATGCTGCTTCCCTGTCTCTCCGAGAAGGACCCCATTTCTGGTGTAGAAGACCGTGGCCAGGGTGGAATTCAGAGCAGTAGGTATGTACTCCTGACACTGGTTACCACCAAGACTTGGCGCACACTCTACTTTGTACGAAAAGAAGAGAGTGCCATGATTTAATGCGCAGCTGTCTTTCATCTTCCCCTTACGCAGATGAGATGAGCACCTGCCAAGCAGATCACTGTTCCAGTAAGAATCCGCATCATAAACAGCAAATCTAAGCTTGCTGTTCATGCTGATGTCGTGAAAAACAAACGTCTCTGACCAATGAGGATTATCATCGTTTGGAATAATGGCAGTGCGCTTTACCTGGTCACCACATTTAACCTCCACTGAAGCATCTGTCTGAGTTGTCTGATCACCATACAGTCCTTGTGCATGAAGACTGTAAACTGTTAATGTTGCAAGACCTTTCACAGCAGGACAGCAGTTTGACTTCACATTCTGATTACCGTTGCAAACACAAGCACAAGGATCGCCTTTGTTCGATCTTTTCCCAATTTGACATGACTCTGAGCATTTTTTCAACACCGCATTTTTCTTGATGTACTTCTCCACCTCATTCTTCAGTCCGGCACTGGCTGGATGACCACTTGGCAGTATGGTGTGCAGAGGCTTTATATTGTAGCGGACAATATCAGGTGTTTCTTTCAATGAGTTAACCCAGGTATTATAGACAGAGGGGTCTAACTTCCCTTGAAAGAGGACATCATCTCCAACAAGGTTTCCACCAATTACCTCTGTTGTACGTTCATTAAACATGCCGCTGAAACTTGGGATAGAGAGCTTCTTCTTCTTTGCCTCACAGTGTTGTATCATTGGCTTCTTGCTGTTAGGATGTGCAAATGCAGCCGAGGCTTCGACTGACAAACAATCTTTGACCTCTGTCTCCGACAGTCCATTCATGGTTGCCTGGCAGGTCCTAAGAGCAGTGACTGTCTTTATTTCCCCTCCCAGATACACTTGTGTGATGTAATGTGTGCCGAATCTATTAATTAGATTGCGGTATAATGGCTCTGTTTTACGTGAATGTGGAGGAAGGGAGCTGATGGCTGATTCAAACTCAGAACTCAGGGGAGGTTTTTCTGCCAGTCTGTAGCTGTAAAACACAGAGATCAAATAAATTGTTGTCAGTCACAATGAAATATCATTTAGATGTTACTGTCACTGTTGTTTTGTTTTAGGCACTATTGCTGTCTAAATGGATTGCTGTACTTACCATCTCACTCTTAATTAACTACAGTTTTGGGATGTAGGTTTATACAGAACTGTAAAGTTACCTGAACAAATTCACATACTCACCTGTAGAAGTTACAGTGGACAGAATGGCGCAGGAAGCTATAGTGGTCTTCTTTTGACTTTTCCATGGCAAAGGTTGATTCTTTGGAGTGGGAACCTCCATGGATCGGCTCAAAGACGTTGCTGGGTTTTACCTTAAAATTAAGGTCAGTTTCCCAATCATTGGACACAGCTGAGGTGGAATCATTGACGAGAGTTTCAGCGGAGTCATAATCAATACTGGAGACCATTAAACTGCACTGTGGGAGGCTTCTCCAGTCCTCTACAGCAATGGGGACCTTCTGGTTCTCTTTGTTCTTGTAGATGTTAGGGTAAAGCCTGCAAGCACCGTTGCTAAGCTTCCATGTTTCCATGTCGATGACAGAGGCACCTTTCCGTTCCATTGTGACGATGTCGAAGCCTTCTCCACCCAGATTGTAACCAGGGATGAATTGAGCCTTCTGACACTGTTGTGGTGTACCAATGAAGCTTGATGACAGACACAGAGGACTCCATGCCCACCACAGGAGCAAGAGCTGCCACATCACTGTCATCTGTATGAAAAATACAAAAAGTAGACAGAAAGACATGCACATAAAATCAGCTGAACAAATGCAAACATTTTGAAATTTACAGTTTCAGTACTAATTGACAATTTCTTTCCAACTGCTATGAAGATGATAACATTACTCAACATAAACTGCTGGTAAAAAAGAAGAAGTGTGCTGAAATGTCTTTCTTACCTTAACTGCAGACAGACAGCTTTTCTTCAGTGGCTTTCAAAGGACCTATATTATAGTCTTGCTGTCCTGGAGGTGGAGTCTTTACTGCCGACATTTTAACAAGTTTTATATTAACCAGCTGCAGTCACATTTTTTTTTACTTACTTCCCCACATATTAAGATGAGATATTAAAGGAAAGGTTCTTGCATTAAATGTTTATTATCACTACATGACTAAGACATTTCATTGTGATTGATCTATAGCACTGGTTAAAAACAAAAATAAAAATGAACATACCACAAAAAAGAGACTGCAGCAATGACAGGACAGCCTATATACTACCTATAATACAAAAATATGTAATTTATTGAATCTCCTCTCCCAAGCTCCACAGAAAATATCTTTTAAAATAATTTGTTCTTTCCTAAAACAAAACACATATTTTAAAAACATCCAACATGAAGGAAACTGCAACAACTGAGGTTTTACAAGAGTGAAGTCCAGTAAAACAATGTCCAACAACAGATTTATTCAGTCATGGAGAAACTGCATATTTCTCTTTTACATGGTATTCATCTCGTTTTAAGATGAATACTATGTAGAATAAAAATGTGTTTTTATTGAAATTTGTCAAAAATGAGTCGACATATAAATAACTTAAAGATTTCTGCATATATTTTTGAAGATATTAGAACTAGGATGCATTGCTTGTGACATTTCTCTAATTAATGTAATTTCAAAATGTCATTTATTGTCTCAAGTGTGACTTGAGACGAAGATTTTTTAACAGAAGTATTAATAATGTATTATTAATTAGGATGTGGAGTTTAAAAGAAATGGGCATTTACCTGGCAGAAAGGGTCTAATCAAAGATACTATCAAGTTGTATTATGGTAGGATTCAGCATTAAAAGTCAACCCTGACTTTTACTAAAAGTCAGGACATTTGAACTTCTAATTTAGATTTTTGTAATCTGTTCCCAGATATGATGTACCAAAAGAAAGAGGATCTCAAAATATGCATTCTCTTGGATTGACTTGCTTCTGGCACGGATGCCAGAAATCAAGTCAATCCCACCTTTTTGAAAACTGTGAACAGCATCAGAACATGTTTGAACATCATGTGAACCTCCTCTTTTGAAAAGATTTATCATTGTTTGGCTGAGCTAAAATATTGGGGAAATGAATGCCCCATTTTTAAGGGGGAGCATTAAGGATCAGCGTTTGTCATTCTGCATAACAACGAGAGTGAAAGTGCTCTGGTTTCTTTCCAAACTTCCAAAGGCATGCAGGTTGGTGGAATAGAAGTTGAAATTGTCCAAGTATTAACCCTTTAAATAGATAACCTGTCCAGGTTGTGTACCCCCAAACTCCTGTGACCCTGAAAAGAATAAGCAAATAAAGAAAAGGTATGTATAAATGAATTATGTCTAGAGCTATTGAGAAGCTTCAACTGATGGTCATGTGTGAAACAAAAAAAGTTTGTTTACAAATGAAAAGATACCCAAAAACAAAATGTACAAAAAATTAGGCGATGCATCAAGAGTGAGAGTTCACACCAGCATTTCTCACCTCACCCTTACAAGTTGAACAGGGTGTTCTTCTGCTCACCATTAGATTAAAATGCAGTACCGTGGCTGCCTGTGGCTCTACAAACTTGTTGCACATCTTACCATCTGTTGATAGAAAAAACATCTGTGGGAATTCACACATTGCAGGATGCCAATGGGCAGTAATGGGTGGTGCTAGTCACACGTACAAATTGCAAATAGCTGATGAAGGCAAGTGAGTCCAACTGATGATAATTGCAGCTTGATCTTTTTTAAAAAAAAGTAATTTTAGTTTTGTTTTGTTTTTTGGCGCTTATCAAAAGCAAAAAGAGTCGAAGTGAAAACACATCTCTACAAATGGATCTGAAACTAATTGTATAAGTATTCACCTTATGAATCTGATTTTTTTAAATTAGAGATTGCAATGAGTCTATATGAATATGTCTGTATTACCATTAACTATTATTTTGTTGCTGCAGAGCTGTGGAGAAGCATCCACAAAGCACTGCCAGGCTTCATGGAGGGGCTGGTGCATCTCTGCCAGCTCACAAGCAACAAAGTGTTTAGAATGATGTCCAAAAAGCTCCATTTTGGTCCCATCAGATCACAGAAGCATCTTCCTTGTTTCAGTCTACAGATGTTTGCTCTTTCCCACTCTACCACAAAGCTGCGACTAGTGTTGGCTGTACAGTGTCTTCCATCTCAGCCATGAAACCCTGTAGCTACTTCAAATATGCCATATGTCTCTTGGTGGCCTTAATCACAAGTGTACTCCTCTCACAGACTCAGTTTTGAGGCCTGTTTTGGACAGATTTACAACTTAGCAATACTCTTTTAATTTTCATTATGCCTGCTGCCAACATGATCCAAACGTGGTCCATAGTAGTAGTAGCATAGCATATCTCATCTTTCTTTTTGTTCTTTTTGATAATTTTGCCACCATTTTTTAAATACTCTTTTTTCATGCAGCCAGCCCAAACCAGCAACCTCCTAATTCCTTCATCCATTCAACCATAACAGTTAAATCCTACCTTCAATCCTTCATTTCGAACTCACTGGTGGGCTGTCCAGATCACTCATCATGTGAATGATAATGTGACTTTTGACTTTTGTGTTTTACATTTGTTCTTATTTGGCTGATTTTGTATGGATTTTTTTTTACTGGAATATTAAAAAGTATTTTGTGCATTCAAGAAACATCTAATTACATCCACTGAGATTCAGCTTATAAGAATTAACATGAGAAAAGTCCAAGACAGTAAATACTTATTTGTTATTTAACAACTGATGATACTTGTTTTTAGTTTATAGCACTTATACATACAGTACAAATTGTGAATTCAAATATGTTGTTATGGTTATTAAACTATAAGCCTTGTTTGTGTAGGCTTGTAGAAGCCAATAACGTAATAACGACCGATAACTTAAAAACAGACGATAACTTTATAAATTTGCCCATTTTTTAATGTAATAGGCCAATAACATAATAACTTGCCATTAACGTAATAAATGTCCTGAACCAATAACGTAATAACTTCTGGCCAATTATGTAATAAGTATTACGTTATCGCCTGGTTATTACGTTATTGGCGTAGTAAAAATGCAATAACGTTATAACAGCCAATAACGTAATACATTTGCCTGTTTTTTTAAATGTATAGGCCAATAACATAATAACTTTTCAAAATAATACTTATTATTTAAAACATCTAAATCTTTGGCAACACTGTATTCAAACAGTCATGCTAATAAAGCACTTTGAATTTGACAGACAGACAGCCAGAGAGAGAGAGAGAGAGAGAGAGAGAGAGAGAGAGAGAGAGAGAGAGAGAGAGAGAGAGAGAGAGAGAGACACTGCATTTTCACAGTTATATCCAATAAATTAAACTTCAATAAAGTGATATTAGTATATTATTAAGTTATCAGCTCCAACTTATTAGGTTAATGGTCTTATTACCTTATCGGGTTCAGGACTTTTATTACGTTATTGGAAAGTTATTACGTTATTGGAAAGTTATTACGTTATTGGCTTATTACATTAAAAAATTAGTAAATTTGTTACGTTATTGGTCGTTATTACATTATTGGCTTCTACAAGGCTGCCTTCAGAGGCATATTAAGAATTCAACTAAAGATATTTTGAAAGATGAACCTTTTTAACAAACTTCCAATTTTCTTTTCAGACTGCACATGACAACACACAAAAATGGAATTATGAATTATATAAATGATAGGAGCGCCAGCTTAGAAAATAAACGACTGTAAAGCTTCATGTATCATCGCACCTTGTATGTTATACATCCCACCATCATGCCCTTTTCAGTTAAAAGCGTATTCACACGTTCATTCATATACCCAATCTGCATGTTCTTCCTCTTTATTTGTATGTGTCTGCTGTACAGGATGTTCTCTTCAAGTAAAAATGAAAAGTTACGCAATAAATTGTATAGGCAGCACTGTAATGCCATGTGCAATTCAAATTCAAAATTCAATTCAAAATTACTTTATTTAACCCGAGGGGAAATTAACTAAAGTTACAACCTTAAAATCAACAAAACTGGATTTACACCATATTCAAGTACAAGCAATGAGATGTCCATATACAGTAAGTTATATCAGGTTACTAAGTACGTGAACTAGGCCTATTTATTGGGAGAAAAGTACATACATTGTAAGTGCCCTTCCAGTGAACATGCAATAGTATACCCTATAAGGTGCCCTGATGAGGGAGTAACCTGGCCATTACAGTAGAAATTAATGTATTCGGCGGAACATTAGGAAAATAAAGCTCCCTTGAAAACATTATTATTCAGTTGATGATAGTAGAGTATTACTCATTAGTTTGTACAATCAGACCCTATTTAAACAGTCTGGGCCATTGCAGTTTAAGCTGTAACCTTGATACTATGACAGTTTATGATATAAATCGCATTGCAAGGCTTTTTTGCAAATAAAACTATTACAGGTGCATTACTAATGTATGTAAACTGTATTTTCTAAGTTAGTTTTATGTTTAGACCTATACAAAGCTGTATAACATGCTAAAAAAACAGCCTAGCTTGATATGTACTTAGCTTTTTCTATACTCAATAGAAAAAGAAATCAACCTGGTGGTGTAGTCAAATCATTGAGGAAATCATTAGAGTACTCTTTATTCATAATGTGTTTACAACCTTTCAGCCTGGATTAATTTGTAGCCTAGTTGTTGAGCTAGAGAGTAGCATTGAGTTAGTTTATAATTAAGGAATGACAAGAAAAGAAAAAAAGACAACTCAAAGGGATCTGCAAATTGCAGATAAGTTAGAAGCAAGAGATAAGAAAGATAAAAGTACATTTGCATTAGCCATTAGCAATTAGAGGGATGCCGAGAAGAATTTAAACCCCTGCCTGGGCATATTTAAAAGTTTTAAAAAATGTATCATGTTGTGAAACTTGCGAAAATAGATGGGCCATTGATGACCTGTTAATGCTGTATGTTGTACAGAAAAATGATTGTGTGTTGATCAGAAGTATTTCAGACACTAGTTGCTGTGATGTTTCAGTATTTACAGACCAGACTGATGTTGAAGCGCGATGTGCAGTAGTCTACTTGCACAGCGACAGCTCTGATGAAGAGTTTTTTGGACTCAGTAAGCATAAAGCTACACACTGTATTAAATATGTAAAGTTACTTTGTTCTTTTAAAAGGTTTAATTCAAACTCATAGCCTAAACCAAACCCGGTCAGAGTTAATATACCGGTCCAGTTCAGTTAAGCAAATCATACTGTGTCAGGTGTAATATGTGTGTTTTGATTGTGTTTCAGTTAGAAGTAAATTTAGAAAGTTTTGTGAGTATAAACATATGTGTTTATAAATGAATAGTTACTGGTGCATTCAAATAAACCAGTCTTTAATAGAAAAGCATTCTTCCCAGCTTGACACCCCCCAAAATAGTCTGTGTCTTATACACCGGTGCGACTTATACACCAGTTTTTACGGTAAGTTAAAACAAACTTAGATTGGGGGAAAACACACACAACATAAGCAGAAGGGCTAGTGCCCTTCTAATGCTTTGTTGTGTACTGTAATAATTTCCTTCGCTTATTCTTTTATACTTTTATACTCTGAAAGGATTCTGCATGATGAGTACTTTCCACTGCTAACACCTTGTAATTCAATATGTGTAACTGTGGTGTTACAACTTTTACTTAAACAATTTGAATAGTTATTTCACAGCTACACATATTGCCTTAAAAACACATAATTGCTATGTCTACTATTGATATATTTACTGTAAGTTTCCTTTCATTGTATCTCTGTCCATAACATAACGATAAGTTCATCTTTCTATTCCAATATTGTGAGGCCTCTGAAAAGTTGCCCTTCATATTGTTACCACAGAGGGGCACTATATCTTCATGCAAAGATAACTTGAAATGTCACATATTCTTAACAGCTGTTTGAAATCAGCACTTCCTTGTACCTGAGTGCAGATCGGTGTCAGAAAACATTTGTAATGTTTCTCTGTTTACAAAATCATTGTTAATAATTCATGTTTTTAAAATTGCTTTGGAAAAATAATTTAAGGTCACATTGATCCAAAGAAAGAAAAAGTCCAAAGAAATCATTATGTTGAACTATGGGATGATGAAATATATACAAATCTGTAATACACACATCACAGCCATGATTCTGTAATAGCTGGTTACCATTGTTTATTAGCTATTGTCTGGCTTTGTGGAGTGTGTCTCTCCCATCTGTCAAAACAGACATTGTTGAACTTGAGCTGTGTGTCACAAGGGAATTGATGTATCCACGGTCTATTTAATATTTTTATATAACACAGAGAGCAGGTGTGCCCATACATAGATGCAAAGTGATTGGCTGTTTTTTCAGAGAACCCTTTTGCTTGTGTAAGTACACATACAGGGAACATACTTCTGCACTGTGAAAGCATGCATGCACACAAACATATGCATATGTATCCTCATAGGAAAACTTTATAGAGTGCAAGCACATGCATCCATTCTTTGTATATTGTATGCATAAAAACCAAATGCATCAACACACATGTGCATGGGTGCACATACATTCAGTGTGAATCTTATGTTCTTCAATAAACTATTGCAAAGTGTCTCGAACCCCGGTCTCCCAGACCACAGACTATGCTGAGCACTTATCTGAAGGCAGAGCGGTTCTTGCTGTTTGCAGCCACACAGATAGTCAAAACTTATTTCCTTTCAAGCAAGCAAACACATTTCCAAGTGTTGTCAGATGAAAAGAGACTCTTCACAATATCAGATTCTTCTCCACTGAGAGTAGAGCAGATTCACATCCCTCAGCCAGATCCTCTGAACAGCACTTCACTCAAATGATCTTCAGCCCTCAACAAATCAACAGCTCTTGCCCTATTACAAATGCCCCACAGACAGCTTCACACACCATGTAAATAACTAGTCAGATAACTACCTGTCATCATATTTTTGCTTCAACCAGTGAGGTCAAAGTGGTTGATAAGAGGCAGGCAGGTGATGGTATAGGCTGTTGAGTCAGTACAATATGTAGTGTATATGTAGTTTTTAGGCACCACAGAAAAAAAGGAACAGCATTTCATGAGAATCAAGGGTAGGAGGAAGATAGCAGTGTTTGCAAATGTTTTTTATGAGACTGAAAGTGCACTGCTGAAACCTCAAAAAGGAAGTAAACCTGCTTTGAGAGGTACAGCATGACAAAATCATGTACAAGTACAATTTTGACTTTTGTTTTCATGAAAAGGAAATGAAAATGTATTTACATTAAGGCAAGTATTTTAAAAAATCTAAACCACCACTTTTTATTTTTAATTTAATAAAACTGTGGCAGGATCTTTAGAAAGCATTACTCATCAAATAGCGTGACTTTCTCTTGAACATTAATCACGGTCCATCAGATCCCTAACCCAAAAAAACTTGTCCTTACACATCAATGCAGGACAGACTTTAAATTGATTTTTCATAGCAACAAGAGTCAAGTTTTGATACATGGTTAAAAGCTTGTGATATGCATGATTATAAGAAGGCCTTAGTCATCCTCTGTTCAAGGCAGGAGTCCTCAATCTTGTAGAAACATTAGCTTTTTTGGTGAAAAGAAACACAGCATGAGTCATTGAGGGAAATTACTGCTAATGGATAATGGGTAAACTTATTATATGTTGGAATATGAGATGGTTGAATACAAAGGGCACTTCAATTTTGTTTGAAAGGAGTCCCATCATGGTGATAGGAAAAAGTAGTACGTCAGAAGTGGTTAAAACATTTGTCTTATATCTCTGCATGTATTCAAGACCAGAGCATTGCTTTTGTGTCTGTGCTGCGACTATTCTTCAAAACAAATTTTATCTGTGGGTTACAAATGAATTCTTATCACTGACAGGCTTATAATTGGCAGGGATATGAATGTGGTGTATACTGTATGTAGTGTCAATGAAGAGCATGGTGTGTGACCAGCTTTTCATCAGTAAAACATGTAGACATATCCTGTATTTTACAAATGAGAATTATAATGACTTGTGTTTGTATTCATTTGTATCTCACAGTCAACTGAGATGAACTGTTGCATTTTTCACTCTTGAATGATGATGTGAATGTGTTTGCCTCATTTAACTGTGAACAAGATAAACAAAATACAGACAATGAATCAGTAAAGATAAGTGCACGTGATTATATTTAATAAGAAAAGAGAATCCAATACTGTTACAGTAAAAAAGGAAAAGCTGTATCTCTGTGCTTAGAAGTAGAAGAGGCACGGGGTCACACAGGACTTCACACTTCATCTTCACAAATTCACAAATACTTTATTTATGATCATGATCGTTGCTCTGCCAGCAATTTAGCAGAAACATAATCTTGTTGCGGTCTGTATGACTTTACAAACCTGTTGCACAGCTGACCAGTTGTTGCAAACACATTTCAATAGTGCAGCATAACTGTTGCAATTTGCAGATTGAAAATGAATAGAATTTAATTCAAATAGTGACAAATGACAAATGTGACAAAAGCTAAAAAGAACAAATTGGCATGTTTAGAAACAGAATGGTGTTGCATTATAATATATTAAATTACAAATATTGTAACTGTACTGCATGCTATATCAGTATATAAACTTTGTGTGACAGAAAGGCACAAACACTAGTAATTAGAATAATTAAGGGGCAGGCCTACACCTCAGCCAGAGTTCTAATCGCCTATTTACACCCGGTTAACCACTGTGCTGTTTGTATTTGTTTTCTCTATCTACCCTCCCATCCATCAAGCACCCATGTGTTTGAAAAGATCACACTTTAGGGACCACATCACAAAAGATAGCGTGGCAGTCAGCATTGCACAAGCTATGCATGTACTGTACACTGCACACTGTATATAGTAGAGTAAACCCATCCTGTTTCCTTTCTGAGGTCAGTTACAGTATATTGAGCTCAGTTGACCTTACTCTCAAGGCCATAACATCCCTACTGTTAACCTACTCGTACTCATTTTGCATTTGAAATCATTTGCTACTTTTGTTCCTTATTTAAATCATTGACACACAGTAAAATGATGTTTGCACACCTCAGATATTTCTGTTTAGTATATTTATTTATAGGAGGGAAATGTTAATTTTCATATTACAGTACCTAGTAATTAGTAGGAGGAGCAAACTAGCTACTGCATGTCAGTAACTGACATGATGATATGCCAATGTAAACAGTGCACCTTCATTGTTATAATCATGTATAATCAATATCATCTACAGACATAAAAGTGTCCCCACTGATATTTAAGTTGTTGTTGTCATTCCAACTATAACAAATACAGGGGAAATTAAGCTAGGTTTATTTTAGCACTGGGGTAGAAAAACTGATGAACATTAAAACATCTAAGTGTATTAGTGCATCAAACGTATGCATAGTTACATATGATTTTTATTCTTTTTGGAAAAACCTTCCAAATAAATGTATGTTTGAATGCATCCACATTTTGTTCCTCTGAAGAATTACTGAGGTATCTCAGTTTTTCAAGAAAAGATTGTACAACTTAATTTTTTCTCAAGATAGAGTGGGACTGCCATCTTTCAAACATACCTGTTTTGCGAGTGTTCTTGGGTTTTGGAATAAGTTCTGATTTAGTTCAGTACTGTTCTGCAACCAGGTTTTACTTTAATTCAAGATATCAGTGTACTCATTAATCTAACATGAGACAATACATAGGACAACACAATGTCAGTATTGATATATGTCGCTGATCTGAACAATGACGAAGCTTGATGACCTGTCTGATGGTAGCCTACACAACCACCCACAGTGTTGTCTTGTTGAAGATCAGCAGTACAGAAGTTACTGTCTGTCCATCAAACGAAAAGAAATTTGGCAGCCTTTGAAATTAAATTAAATTAAATATTTTGAGGCTGGGATGCTTTGTTGTTTATCATCTGCTAAATGTCTTTACAATTATGGAGGCCACTGGTTTTAGTATGAAGAGCAAGGTACACAAAAATACTTTATTATTTGTAGTTTTGACTTTTTGTCCCTTTCTCTTTACCCTCACTACTTTATTTAAATAGTTTTTCTCTTCCTTTATTTTGGGTTTCAGTTCCTCTGACTCACATTTCATGACTATACCAGGTTGTCATGTACATTTCCTTTTAGATGCAACACCATGACAATGTGCTCATTAGAGGAAACTAAGTGAGATTTAGCCCCGTTCTCTCATCTCTGAACAGTATTTGTAAAGTATCATAAATCGTTTGAGTAAAATGGAGCTCATTTGAAGTGATACATTGTATTTGAGCAGCAATCACAATTACTCTGTAAAATAGACGATATGTGTACAAATTCCTTCCACCCCTAAACCTCAGCCTACAGCAGGGGAAGCCCCTCCCAGTTGCAGTTGTAGCTGCAGAGTAGTACCAACGAGAATGCATCTAAGGATGATAAGGTACAAACAATATTTATACAATAGTATCTCATTTAATAGGTACGCTCTGACCAGGTCTCGCTTGCAAAAGAGGTTTTAATCTCAATGTGAGTAAGAGTTGCAATGTTACACATAAACCACAAAATCAGAGAATACTTTTTAACATAGAAAATCACATAGACGCCTCTGTTGTCTTTGTCATTGCCTTATTGGCAGAGAATAAGCATAAAATGTAGATTATCAAACTTTTTTTCTCACAAACACATTTAGAGAATTAGATTAATACATACATACACACACAAAAGTCAAAAATGAGAAACATGAAAAAGAATAACAGTGCCAAAGATGCAGATAATGAGTAATATAGCAATCATGAAATCAAATCTTATTATCATTCATCACTTCATGTCACATTAATAGCTGGCCTGAACTTGAGAGATTTAGCATGCTGCTTTCCTGTCTCTCCCAGAAGGACCCCATTTCTAGTGTAGAAGACCTTGGACAGAGAAGTACTCATTGGGGAGGGTATGTACTCTTCACATTGGTCAAGACTTGGTACACCTT
The DNA here is from genome assembly GCF_963691925.1 of Scomber scombrus. NCBI lineage: Eukaryota > Metazoa > Chordata > Actinopteri > Scombriformes > Scombridae > Scomber > Scomber scombrus. The sequence continues at coordinate 6,014,442 of NC_084971.1, read as the reverse complement.
GGACAAGGTACCATGATTTAACATGCACATATCTTTCACTCCCCACTACGCAGATCAAATGAGCACCCGCCAAGCCGGTCACTGTTCAGAAAATTGGGTAGGGACAGCCCACCATCACCCTTCTGTCTTTCCAAATATTCCTTCTGTATTCTGGGTACTTTTTTATTCCAAATAAAAGGAGATATGAGCTTATTTAAGTCCTTAAAAAAGGATTTAGGTATAAAGACTGGTATTGCTTGGAACAGAAATAAAAATCTGGGCATGATAGTCATTTTTACTGAGTTGATCCTTCCGGCAAGTGACAAAGGGAGGGTTGACCATCTCTCCATGTCCTGTTTGGCTTTGTTAAACACCGTTTTGAAATTGCTGTCAAACAGATCCCTATACTTGTGAGTGACACACACCCCCAGGTAAGTAAAACTATCCTACAGAGAAAGGGAAGTCCTGGAATGACATCTGGCGTGCTTTGTCATTTATGGGGAATAAAACGCTTTTAGTTATATTTAACTTATATCCTGAAATTTGACCAAATTTGGTGATAAGCTCAAGAGCAATAGGTATAGTAGTGCATGGGTCCGAGAGAAAGAGGATAAGGTCATCTGCATAAAGAGATACTTTATGTGAATGTCCTGACCTTTGTACTCCAACCAAGTTAGTGGTCTTCCTTAACATTATTGCTAGGGGCTCGATGGCCATATTAAATATCAGGGGGCTCAAGGGACACCCTTGTCTTGTCCCTCGGGAGAGAGGGAAATAATCTGACATTATCTTGTTCGTTCTCACAGAGGCTGAGGTGCTGTATAAAAAATTTTAATCCATGAACAGAAAGTAGGGCCAAAGCCAAACCTATCTAGTACGGTGAACAGGTAGTTATATTCAATCCTGTCAAACGCTTTTTGTGCATCTAAGGACAGTATTAGCTCTGGCTCAACATTATTAGGTTGGTATATAATGTTGAATACTCAGCGAAGGTTGCTTATAGTTGTCTGCCTGCGATAAAACCTGTCTGATTTGGGTGAATCAGTTTAGGCATAATTTTCTCAAGTCTACCAGCCAATACCTTGGTTAGAATTTTATAGTCGCAACACAATAGGCTGACAGGGCGATAGGACTCACATAACAGTGGATCTTTATTCTTTTTTAACAATAAAGAGATAGAAGCTTGGGTCATAGTTGGAGGAAGAGTTTTTTTTTAACCAGGACCTCTTTAAATAAAGATAGTAATGGTATTAATTTAAAGCCAAATTTAAAAAAAAATTCTATTGGAAACCCGTCAGGGCCGGGTGCCTTTCCGGGTTTCATTTTTTAAATTGCACTATTAATCTCCATTTGGGTTATACTCCTTTCCAATTTTGATTTGTCCGATTCATCCAAGGAGGGCATTCCCAGTTTACTGAAGAAATTCTCTACTAACTCCCCATCCCCTGCCTCTGAGGTATACAAATTTTCATAAAAAGACTTGAATTCTGTAATAATATTGCCTTCCCCGTCCTTTATCGCAAATATAAAACCAGCCGTTGCTGACTGTTTGAGTTGATGGCTCAACAGTTTACTGGCGTGCTCCCTGTATTCATTTATCCACAGCATTATCATTTGTCAGAGAATCGAATTCTGTCTGAAGTAAAATTCGCTCCCTGTAAAGGTTCTCAGAGGGTGATGTTGAATGTAATTGATCCACCACTTTAATCCTGTCGACCAACTCGGTAACCCTTTTAGATTTATTTTTATTTTCACCAGCAGTGTAGGATATCACTTGTCCCTTTACATACGCTTTCATAGTCTCCCAAAGTGTGCAATAGCTTATCTCGGGGGATTCATTAGTTTCTAGAAATAAGTCTATTTGTGTGTTTATGAAATCAACACATTTTTTATCAGCAAGTAGTCGTGAATTAAGACGCCATATACTTAGGAAGTATGTTTCCTGGAAACCAAAGCTTCAAAAGTACTGGACAATGGTCCGAAATGACTATACTGTCGTATTCTACTTGAGTAATAATAATAATAATAATGCATTTTACTTAAAGGCGCCTTTCAAAGCACTCAAGGACACCTTACAAGGCACATAAAACATGACAACAGTACATCAAACAATATAAATCAGGTAACATTTAGTGCAAAGATAAAGAATAAATATGAATGTGACTATAAAGTGCATCAGTACAATAAATAAACAAGAACGTGATTGCATAGTTAGTGTGAGACAGAGTATGCCACTCTGAATAAGTGCGTTTTCAGGCGGGATTTAAAGGTGGAAACAGAGTCAGAAGTGCCAATGTCTGGTGGGAGAGAGTTCCAAAGGTGGGGGGCAGATCGGCTGAAAGCTCTTGACCCCATGGTAGTTAAGTTGGCAGATGGGGCAAAGAGCTGGTTGGCAGAGGAGGATCGGAGAGTTCGGGAAGGTGTATAGATGGGAATCAGTTCTGAGAGATATGATGGTACCAGGTTGTGAAGGATCTTGTAAGTGAGGAGTAGAATCTTAAAGTCAATGTGGGATTTGATAGGGAGCCAGTGAAGTTGCTGCAGGTCAGGAGTGATGTGTTCAATAGAGGGAGTTCTGGTTATGATAGGAGCAGCTGCGTTCTGTACCAGCTGGAGTTTGTGAAGAGATTTCCGTGGAAGACCAAGGAGGAGAGAGTTACAGTAGTCCAGACGGGATGTGATCAGGGTGTTTACCAGGATAGCGGTGCAGGTTGGTGAAAGTGAGGGACAGAGACGGTTGATGTTCCGTAGATGGAAGTATGCAGTCCAAGTAACGTTATTGATGTGGGCTTCAAAATGTGCTGTCCAGGATAACACCCAGGCTCTTTACCTGAGGGGATGTAGGAACAGTGGAATTGTCGATGGACATGGAGAAAGTGTTGAGTGTTGCTAAGCTTGATCTGGTACCAATGAGGAGGACCTCAGTTTTTTCGCCGTTGAGTTTAAGAAAGTTGAGTGAGAGCCATGATTTAATTTCCAGTAAGCAGTCTGATAGGGCGATGGGTGGCAGAATGGAAGAAGGCTTAGTCGAAAGATAGAGTTGGGTATCATCAGCGTAACAGTGGAATTGAATGTCAAATTTCCTGATAATATGATCAAGAGGCAGAAGATAAATAATGAACAGGAGGGGGCCAAGGACAGAGATCTGGGGAACACCACTAGAGACTGGAGAGGAGCCAGATCTCAGGTTCTTGAATTGAACAAACTGTGTGCGGCCAGAGAGATATGATCTGAACCAAGCCAGAGGGATGTCAGTGATTCCAATGGAGGATAACCTGTCCAGGAGGATGTCATGGGAAACGATGTCAAAAGCTGCGCTCAGGTCGAGGAGAACCAGAATGGAGAGAAGTCCAGAGTCAGATGCCATCAGGAGGTCATTGGTGATTTTCACTAGTGCTGTCTCGGTGCTGTGAAGGGGACGGAAGCCAGACTGAAATTGTTCATAGAGATTATTGTCAGACAGATGGGTGTGGAGCTGGGCTGCAACAGTTCTTTCTAGTATTTTGGAGAGAAATGGCAGGTTTGAGATGGGTCGGAAGTTGTTCAAATCATTCAGATCAGCGCCAGGTTTCTTGAGTGTTGGTGTTATTGCAGCAGTCTTTAGTGATGATGGAACAACACCAGAAGTCAGTGAGAATGTATGATGTCAGTTATTAACACGGACAGGGCAGGTAGGCCGATCTTTACCAGGTGGGTAGGTAGGGGGTCTAACTGGCAGGTAGATTACTTGGATTTATGAATGAGACCAGTTATTTCAGAGACAGTTGGAAGTATGAAGCTGGCGAGGGGAGAGCTGAAGGACGATGTAGGCCAAGAGTGCGGAGAGGATGCAGAGTTATTTGAAGCAGTCAGTGTCTGGTGGATATTTTCAATTTTGGCATTGAAGAAGGTCATGAAGGTATCACACTGTGTAACTGAGTAAGTGAGGTGGTAGAGCGTCAAGTGGTTTCAGAATATTATTGAGAGTTGAAAATAAGGCTCTAGTGTTCCCATCAGCTGTCCTGATTAAGGTTGAGTAGTATGTGGTCTTGGCTGAAGAAAGAGCATCCTTGTATTGAAGTATGTGATTATAATACATTTCTTTGTGAACTGCAAGGCCAGTTTTTGCATAGAGGCGCTCCAATCGACGGCCTTTGGTTTTGAGCTGGTGTAAACCAAGGAGCAGAGTGGGTAAAAGAAACAGACCTATTTTTCAGAGGTGCAAGAGTATTTAGCAGTCCATGAAGTCCATCATTGTAGTGAGATACCAGTTCATCTGCGGTGGATACATTTTCTCTGCTAGGGAAGTCATCAATTCCATTGGAGAGGGCCGACAAGTCAATATTCTTCATATTTCGGAATGTGATAGAGCAATGTATATTAGTCTTGGATAATCTTAGATTGACATTGCAGGATATTAACTTGGTCTGAGATAGGCAGGTCTGAGGCACAACAGTTTTGCCACACAGCATCGCTTGTCTCTTGCATAGAGACTGCCTACTCTTCCAGTAACCCTCTCCTCCTAAACTGCTTCCCATGTGAGCTCCCCACAGGAACAAATATAGAATTCAATACATTTCTTAACTCTTTCAATGTATGTATTGCTGATAATGTAGTTGGTTGACAAAACAAAAGTCGACCCATTCATCTTAACACATATTGTACTTGGTGTAGCACAAAATTATTATTTTTCCACTCAAATTATCAAAATACTTCAAGTAGGAAGTTAAGCAGACCTAAACTTAAACTCAGGCCGTAGCGGACTCCCTCACAGCCCCCGCACCTCGGTGAAGGCTGCCTGCTGTTTACTCACGGTCAAGGTGAAATCCGGCATGACTCGGATGTGATCACCGTCTGCGGTAGTCACTGACTTCAACTCCATGGCTTTCTTCAGAAGCGACTCTTTTTCCGAGAAGTAATGGTATTTCACCACAAACGCCAGGGGTGGGATGTTATCTTGTGTCGGTTTGCTACGGAGGGTGCGGTGTGCCCGGTATATGGTCGGGGGCTTCTCGAGATTCAGAGCTTCTTTGAGCATGTCAGCTACAAACTGAGACGGGTGTTTCCCATGTTCACGGCCTTCCTTCACCCCCGTTATGCGTACATTGCAGCGCCGCGATCTCGCCTCCAAATCCTCGCAGCGGTCTCAGTGTGGCCAGTTCTTTTTTCATACCGCTGACATCTGCTTCCATAGCGGCAAACAAGTCTGAGCGCCCACTGACCTCCACCTCCAGCTCCGACACTCAGCTCTCGGCCGCCTCAACTCGTTTATCGACTTTTTCCAGCGCACATAGTAGTTCAGTCTGAATCCGTCAAATCTGGCTTTGGATTACTGCCAACTGAGCTGTCACCTTTTCCTCTATTTTCGCCATCAGATCTTGTTTTAAAGACTGAATAGCCAGCAGCACTGCCTGCTGGCTATCGTCATTTGCGTAATCTGCTTTGCTAGCGCCAGCATTAGCGTTAGCCTCCGACACCGACTTGTTTCGTTGTCGATTTCTTGCCATTTTCCTCTCTGCAGTTGAAAAATCTTGTCGACTTAGCTGGTTTATAGATGCACGTAGGGTCGTAGATAGTAGTTTAAAACAATTGATTTAAGGAGGAGCCCAACAAAACCACGTCTTTACATGGCGCTGCCCATACCGGAAGTCCATGTTTTGTTAAGTAAAGTCGCTGTCATTGTCAGCTATTACTATCCAAAATATAGAATAAAGCATTGCCCCATTAACTGGAACAATACATTTAGGGTGAAACAATAAACTCGCAGGTGGGCAGTGAGATGCCTTTCCTCGAGCACAGACTGTGCAAGCTGCAACGTAGGCTCGGGTATCAGTCCCCATTGTGGGCCTCCAGAAGTGTCGCTTCAGAAGGTTCAGGGTCCGACTCCTTCCAGGATGGCAAGCAAAACAGGAGGTATGTGCCCACTGAAGGACCTGGGAGGGGGGAATGATGGTATCTGGACTGGAACAGGACTCTTCAGAGACATGCTGACGGGAGAGAGCATCAGATTTGACATTACGAGAACCAGGGCGATATGTGATTGTGAAGTTAAACCTGCTGAAGAATAGGGCCCAACGGGCTTGGCGAGAGTTCAGTCGTTTGGCATTTTGGATGTAAACAAGGTTTTTATGGTCCATCCATACAATGAAGGGTAGCTCAGCTCCCTCCAATCAATGTCGCCACTCCTCTAGAGCTAACTTAACTGCAAGTAGCTCCCTTGTTGCCAACATCAAGCTGTCTGCGGGTTCCAGACGGCGGGAATAGAAGGCACAGGGGTGAAGTCTCAGATCTGAATCAGAGTTTTAAGAAAGCACTGCTCCCACCCCAATGTCAGAGGCATCTACCTCAACGATGTACTGGCAAGAGGGATCAGGCTGGACCAGGACAGGAGCTGCAGTGAAGAGACTCTTCAACTTTGAGAAGGCAGACTCAACCTCCGGTGTCCAGGCGAAGGGAACCTTGGGGGAGGTAAGTCAGGAAAGGGGTGCCGCGACCTTGCTGAAGTCTTTGACGAACTGCCGATAGAAGTTGGCAAAGCCCAGGAACCGCTCGACCTGTTTCCGGGTGGTGGGTTGAGGCCATTCTGCCACAGCTCTGACCTTGCCAGGATCCGCCCTCATCTGCCCGCTCTCAATAATGTAGCCCAGAAAACTCACAGAGCTGGCGTGAAATTCACATTTCTTGGCCTTCACATAGAGTTTGTTTTCCAGAAGCCTCTAGCGAACATGAAAAATGTGTTCAGTCATGTCTTTGAAGATAAGAATATCATCAAGGTACACAAACACAAATCGGTTGAGAAAGTCACGCAGCACATCATTGACTAGGGCTTGAAACACAGCAGGGGCATTGGTCAAGCCAAATGGCATGACTAGGTACTCAAAGTGACCCAATGGAGTGTTAAACGCCGTCTTCCATTCATCTCCCTCTCTTACCCGCACCAAATGATAGGCGTTGCAGAGATCTAACTTTAAAACAGTAGCTTCAAAAGCAGAGTCGATTAAAGGCAGGGGATACTTGTTCTTCACCGTAATAGTGTTTAAACCTCGAAAATCAATGCAGGGCCTTCTTCGAAGCAAAGAAGAACCCAGCACCGAGAGGAGAGGATGATGGCCGAATTATACATGCAGCCAAGGAGTCCCTGATATATTTCTCCATGGCTTCACGTTCAGGGTGAGACAGGTTGTAGAGTCCGATCTTGGGCAGAGGGGCCCCTGGAAGGAGATCAATGGCACATATCTGCGATGAGGAGGTAAAGAGAGCCAATTCCTTACTAAACACCTGTCCCAGATCATGATATTCAGAGGGAATGGAGGTCAGGTCAGGAAGTTCAGGTCTAGGATGATGAACAACACCCTCTGTAGGAGAGAAAGCAGATTGCAGGCAAGAAGCATGGCAATATGAACTCCACTCAGTTATCCTACCTGCCTTCCAGTCAATGTGGGGATTGTGTTTCTTAGGCCAAGAATGACCTAAAACCGGTGGAGTCTTGGGAGCAGAAATAATGTTAAACTGAATCCATTCACGGTGATTACCAGACAGAACCAAAGTGACTGCAGCAGTTTGATGTGTGATGTGTTATCCTCAGCACCAGAATCAATTAATGACAGAAGGGGTAAAGAGAGCTGATTAAAGCAAAGTCTAGCTTGAATCTGAAGTCTAGATGGGGCTGCAGGAACAGTCTGACTCACCAGTATCCCCACCTTTACTGATGAGTCCTTTCTTTTGGCCGCACAGGACAGGTAGCAAACAAATGGGCACGACCTAACTGCATAGGTTCCTCCTCAGAAGTTCCTGTAGGCTGAGAACTCTGAATGGCAGGCTTTGTGGATGGTGGATTCCTTAAGCTCTCGAAGGCCGGGATACGGGGCACTGGAGGCAATGGGTTTCGGCTGACTCTCTCGGTGGCGTTCACCCAGACGATTGTCTAGTCTGATAGCAAGGGAAACAAGAGAAGACAGGTTAGGGGGATCATCTCGGGAGGCCAATTCATCCTTTACTTGCTCACTTAACCCTTTACTAAACACTCCTCGTAGGGCCTCATCATTCCAGCCCGAATCTGCAGCGAGAATCCAGAACTCCACATAATCAGCCACACTTCTAGTGCCTTGGCGGAGATTAAGCAGGCGGTTAGAGGCATTTCCTAAGTGGTCAGGGTGATCGAAGACAGCTTTAAACCGGGACACAAAAACGTCATAGGTCAGAGTGCTTACAGGTTGACTAGAATTGATTGCCTAAGCCCATGCCAGCGCTCTGCCCCTAAGCAACCCCAAAATGTAATGTACCTTAGATTGATCTGAGGGGAAGGTTGATGGTCGCTGTTGGAAAACCATGGAGCACTGAAGAAGGAATCCCCGACAAATATTCAAATCTCCAGCAAAAGGTTGTGGGTCCGTAATGTAGGAATCTCTCTGGGCAGGTGGGTATGCAGGAGCGGGTGGAGGAGAAGATGGCATGGCCGCCTGGGACACTGAAGAGGTAAGTAAAGATGTTAATGCAGAAATTTGATTGGTTAGCTGAGCAATTTGTGTTACCATAGCCTGGTTATCATCTGAGAGGGAACATAAGAGTTGCTCATGTTGACCAAGAAGTATTCCTTGATTCAAGAGAACTTTCGGTATGTTGCCTGCATCCAGGTCTGAGTCTGCTTGGTCCATATTTGGCCAGATCGTACTGTTAGGGTTTTGCTCTTAGAACCAAATTAGCAGAACACAGCCACGGATAAGCCAACTCGTTGCAAACAGAGTTTGAGAGTTTGGGTTTGGCCGTAGATTCAGATTTATGCTGGAATGGATGTTGGAGGATGGGACCAGGAACCTTGAACAGCATTCGATGGCTGGCTGGCTGGGCGTAGCTGGGCTGGGCGACGGGGCAGGTAAGGTGGATCTGAAGCAGAGGCAAACAGAGGTCTTCCAAAACAACAGTAATACTAAGGCAAGTATATTTAGGTTCAGCCAAGCTGTGTACCACATGGGTAAACGGACAATCTGGCGATGAATGGGGTGAAGAATCGGCCTTAAATACTGCAGCAGCTTGTTAAGATGATGAGGTGATTGAGGCCAGGTGCGGAGAAAAACAGGCAAGGGAGGAACCAGGGAGGCCACACCCAGACACACACACACAGAGAGACAAAACACAAAGGGGAGGGGAGAGACAATGCAGATTCCCTAACACCCGGACCAGGGTATGGTCTTATGAGTGTGTGATGTTGCTGCAGACAACAGAGAGGAAGAAAGTGACCTGCAGCTGAGAATTGGCAGATATTATTTGTGTGTCTGAGCATTGATTGTCAGATTTCTATTAATTATAGTTTTACACTTCGGGAAATGTGCTCATTTACTTTCTGGGGGAGAGTTAGAAGAGAAGATCAATACCATACTATATTTTTGTCTGTTATACATAAGGCTACAGCCAGCATCTGGTCAGCTTAACTTATCACATAGACTAGAAACAGCTAGCTCTATCCAAAGCAAAGTTGTAGCTGTGTGTAAGCTACTGTATATTCAGGTATATGTAGATATTAAAAAGCTGAATCTGACTGACAAGAGCTGTGACACTGTTTAAATACTTTTTTTCAAGTAAAGATGTAGACTGCCAACCTATTGTAAAACCCTGCTAATACCCTGCCCAGGGGTGAAAATACCTACAGTATCTATATATTTTAGATGTACCTACCTAAATACTCTATATTATTGGAAAGACATCCCTGCTGTCATTCCAATAATATACAACTAAAAGCTAATAAACACACAACTACAAACAAGAAATGCACACTCAAAAGCACATTAAACATTATCAACAAGAAACAGATGTCTGACAACAATGACACTGATGACTATGTTTGATAATGACACTACACCAGCTCAGTTTTTCTTCTTCTTAAATGTGCAAAGATATGCAAGTTAAAAGAAGTAGGAGCTTTTTGAATTAATTGTCAGTATGAATGTGTTTGTCTGCAAATGTTAGCCCTGAGTCCAGGTGTGTACACCCCCTGCATGCTGGGTTAGGGTTCAGTCTCCTTCTGGCCTACAGTAGGATACTAGACATATGGTGAATTGTGCTTATGCCTAATTATAAGCTACAGTATAACACAGAGTTGTACTGCATCTGCAAAATTATAATTGATGGGGGGAAAGACAGTAAAGCTGTGAAATAAGAGCGGGAGTTCACACCAATACTCGACACCTCGCCCTCACAAGTTCATCAAGCGCTGTTCTGTTTACAGTTATTATGTGAGGCTGCCGTCGTCCATTTTCTCTACAAATTTGTTGCAGCCAATGTTAATATTGTCAAAGTACGTGATGGCGATCATGGCTATCACACATGCCAATCTAAACTTGGAAACTGGTTCCTCATCGAAGGGCCGCAAGATACAACCTAGATATACATAGCTAGAAATGAATTAAGTGGCTGTGATACAAATACTTAGAAAAGTAATCACCCCACTTGGAGTCTTATTTCACAAGATGGAATTACAAATAATGTAACTGAAGTTTTTGACACTGATCCATAACAAACTCACTTTCAGAGATTACAAATCTAATCATATAAATGAAATATAAATGTATGCCGAATAATTGATTATATCATACCCTCCTCAAGTCAAAATTAAGTAATGAACCTTTACAAGTAAGAGAACCTTGAGTCTGTATCAGTTTTGAACATGCTCCCCATTTTACTCTGTAAAACCTCTCAGGCTTTGTCACACACTGGTACCATGGGTGAACAGCAAGTTTGTGGTCCCAAAAATATTGGATTGGTTTCCTATCTCGAATTTGACTTGGCTACTTCAGGACAATAATGACGATAAGGCATTCTTGTAGGGCTCAGTGTCTTGCTGTAAAATAAATCTTCTTATACTCACGTTCCAGTTGTCATGCAGACTGCAGAGGGTTTTTAAAAAAAGATATGTATTCTTTGTTTTGCTGTGCTCATTTGACCTGCTAACTACACAGGGAATGTTGGGCCTGCTGCAAGCAAACAATCCCCTCAGCATGTTGCCACCACCAGGCATCATAGTGAGGATGGTGTGTTTCTTTGTGTATTAAACCAAACACAAACCACACTAATACAGTAGTTTAGTATGATGACTCAAAAGCTTGATTTTGATGTCATCAGACCATAGAATTTTTGTCCATGTTTTTCCGTCTTTCATATATGTGCTTGCAAACATTGGACCAGACATCATGATTTTTTCTCAATGGCCAGTTTGCTGAGACGAAGAAATACAACTCACTACTTGATTCAGTTGTATGTATACTGCTCAAATCTCTCCTCCCTTCTCCAGGTACCATCTGAAGCTCCAAGTAGATTTGTGCAGCCTATACTGAGCCTTCTCTCCTTCTCTGGCTCCTACTCATCAGGTACATATAGCCAGCCCAATCCAAAGCTTTCTAACCAATTTTGAACAATTTAATGCTTCTTTCACATCACCAGAACTATTGTTGGGCAATATCAACACAAGGATAAAACATGTTTTATTATATGCAAATTTGCAGCAGATTTTATGTGTGAATTGTATGCTATATATACTGCATATAGTGCATTCAAAGATTTGGAGTGAAAGATGTAATATCTATAGCATGTGCACTACTTTTTCTATCATAAAAGTCACTGCAATGCAATGCTTTCCTTTGCTAGGTGCGTAGATTGCAGTTATGTAACACATCTGTTAGTGATGGCTTTATCTTTGAATTACACATACACAACATGCATTTCAAGACACATAAAGGTAGAATATTTATGTCTTAATCTATATGGTCCCTATTTGTCCTGAAGATGGAGCCACTGACTTGAAAATAAATTTAACTCATCAACATTTGCAGACCTGACTAACAATTCAAACTTGAAATGGACAACTTCAATGCAAATTGGTTTATAAAGTACTAAACTGCGGCTCTCAAACTACTGACATGAAATTTTGATGTGAAACTACTAATATACACAGAAGGACTGAAGAAGGACTTATAGTATTGAATCTTGATTATCTATATAGTCTATCAGATTCTAAAAAGTTCTGTGCAGTCATGCAAGAGCATACTTTGCACTTCCTTCACACCATGGCACTGGAAAAACCCAATGGCCCAACGGGGGAAACCTATTAACAGGAAAGAGAAATTAAAGAACACAACTGAGAAATTAGCGAGTGATAAAACCCCCTTGAAATCCATAAAACTCCCTTGAGATCCAGGTGCAGATAGTTTAACCCTGAAAGTTCTGGAAAATCTGCTGAGAGACATTCACTGGTGTGTAAAATAAATCAGATCTCAACGAAACAGCGGGGCAATGTTCAAAGATCTATTACTCCTATCAGCTGTTACAAATCATAATGTTTGTTTTCTTCTAACATCAGTCCTAGCAAACATGTTTGATACATTTTGGAAAAATACACTTATTCACTTACTTGCAACAACTTAGATTGATGTCCATTAAAATGAAACAACAGCCAGGAGACACTTTGGAGACAAAAAGTGGAAGTAGTGCTAATCAGCTAGCATGATTCTGTTCAAAGAAATAGCAGTATGACAGAAACCACCATGTTTCACGGTTGGTTTGATGCACTGCGGTATCATTCTCTCTCCTATTTGTTTCCTTACGTACACCATTCTGTATAAACCTCAAACTTGTAATCATCTGTAAATAGCACTTTTTTCCAGTCATCCACTGCAAAATGGTGATATTTCCTTGTCCAGCCAAAGCGTTTGGCCTTGTTTCCCCTCCTTAGAAGTCGTTCAGACTGCTACTCGTCTTTTGAGACTTCACAATACACTCTTCATTTGACAGCACCTTTGCATGATTGGAGTTTTGTGTTTTTCATTTAGCAAATTCTGTATCTGTGTAGTTTCTTTTCTACCTCTCAGGGAACTATGCTTGATGTGTTGATCTTCTGATGGCGTGGTCACTTAGTGTCTGCCTGATCGTGCTTTGAATACAACTGATCCAGTTTCTGCAGGTCTAGTCTAGACATGATCATGATCATGCAGCGCTGCTCTGCCAGCAATTTAGCAGAAACATAATCTTGTTGCGGCCTGTATGACTTTACAAACCTGTTGCACAGCTGACCAGTTGTTGCAAACACATTTCAATAGTGCAGCATAACTGTTGCAATTTGCAGATTGAAAATGAATAGAATTTAATTCAAATAGTGACAAATGACAAAAGCTAAAAAGAACAAATTGGCATGTTTAGAAACAGAATGGTGTTGCATTATAATATATTAAATTACAAATATTGTAACTGTACTGCATGCTATATCAGTATATAAACTTTGTGTGACAGAAAGGCACAAACACTAGCAATTAGAATAATTAAGGGGCAAGGCCTACACCTCAGCCAGAGTTCTAATCGCCTATTTACACCCGGTTAACCACTGTGCTGTTTGTATTTGTTTTCTCTATCTACCCTCCCATCCCTCAAGCCCCCATGTGTTTGAAAAGATCACACTTTAGGGACCACATCACAAAAGATAACGTGGCAGTCAGCATTGCACAAGCTATGCATGTACTGTACACTGTACACTGTATATAGTAGAGTAAACCCATCCTGAGGTCAGTTACAGTATATTGAGCTCAGTTGACCTTACTATCAAGGCCATAACATCCCTACTGTTAACCTACTCGTACTCATTTTGCATTTGAAATCATTTGCTACTTTTGTTCCTTATTTAAATCATTGACACACAGTAAAATGATGTTTGCACACCTCGAATCTTTCTGTTTAGTATATTTATTTATAGGAGGGAAATGTTAATTTTCATATTACAGTACCTAGTAATTAGTAGGAGGAGCAAACTGCAGTTTGTGCGGAAAATCAGCAGTACAGAAGTTACTGTCTGTCCATCAAACAATGAAAAGAAATTTGGCAGCCTTTAAAATTAAATTAAATAAAATATTTTGAGGCTGGGATGCTTTGTTGTTTATCATCTGCTAAATGTCTTTACAATTATGGAGGCCACTGGTTTTAGCATGAAGAGTAAGGTACACAAAAATACTTTATTATTTCTAGTTTTGACTTTTTGTCCCTTTCTCTTTACCCTAACTACTTTATTTAAATTGTTTTTCTCTTCCTTTATTTTGGGTTTCAGTTCCTCTGACTCTCATTTCATGACTACGCCTGGTTGTCATGTACATTTCCTTTTAGATGCAACACCATGACAATGTGCTCATTTGAAGTGATACATTGTATTTGAGCAGCAATCACAATTACTCTGTAAAATAGACGATATGTGTACAAATTCCTTCCACCCCTAAACCTCAGCCTACAGCAGGGGAAGCCCCTCCCAGTTGCAGTTGTAGCTGCAGAGTAGTACCGACAAGAATGTATCTAAGGATGATAAGGTACAAAAAATATTTATACAATAGTATCTCATTTAATAGGTACGCTCTGACCAGGTCTCGCTTGCAAAAGAGGTTTTAATCTAAATGTGACTTCCTAGTTAAATAATGGTCTATCCTGAAATATTTGGACAGTCTTTATAAGATACATCTATATATGAACAATTATAAGTACGAGTTGCAATGTTACACATAAACCACAAGATCAGAGAATACTTTTTAACATACAAAATCACATAGACGCCTCTGTTGTCTTTGTCATTGCTTTATTGGCAGAGTAGAAGCATAAAAAGTAGATTATCAAACTTTGTTCTCACATTTAGAGAAATAGATTAATACATACCATGTGCCATTATTATTGCACACAAAAGTCAAAAATGAGAAACATGAAAAAGAGTAACAGTGCCAAAGATGCAGATAATGAGTAATATAGCAATCATGAAATCAAATCTTAATATCATTCATCACTTCATGTCACATTAACAGCTGGCCTCAACTTGAGAGCTTTAGCATGCTGCTTTCCTGTCTCTCCCAGAAGGACCCCATTTCTGGTGTAGAAGACCTTGGACAGAGAAGCACTCATTGGGGAGGATATGTACTCTTCACATTGGTTACCGCCAAGACTTGGTGCGCACTGTACTTTGTATGAAAAGTAGAAGGTACCATGATTTAACATGCACATATCCTTAACCTCCCCACTACGCAGATCAAATAAGCACCCGCCAAGCCGGTCACTATTCCAGTAACTGTCCTCATCATAAACACTGAATGTAAGCTTGTTTTTCATGTTGATGGCAATGGGTCCAAACTCAAATTTCTCTGACCACTTAGGATTATCATTGTTTGATAAAATGGCAGTGCGCTTTGTCTGGTCACCATATTTAACCTCCACTGAGCCATCGGTCTGAGTCCACTTATCACCATACAGTCCCTTTGCATAAAGCCTGAAAACTGTTAATGTTGCAAGACCTTTCGCAATAGGACAGCAGTTTGACTTGACATTCTGATTATTGTTGCAAACACAAGCACAACGATCCCTTTTGCTAGATCTGTGCCCAATTTGACATGACTCTGAGCATTTTTTCAACAGTGCATTGTTCTTGATGTACTTCTCCACCTCTTGCTTCAGTCCGTTTCTGGCTGGATGACCACTTGGCAGTATGGTGTGCAGAGCCTTTAAGTTGTACTGGACAATATCAGGTATTTCTTTCAGTGAGTTAAGCCAGGCATTATAGACAGAGGGGTCTGACTGCCCTTCAAAGAGGATATCAGCTCCATTAATGTTTCCACCAATGACCTCTGTGGTACGCTCATTAAATGAGCTGCTGAATTTTTGTTTGGAGTCTAACTTATTTTTCTCTTTCTGACAGAATTTTTCCGTGCTCTTCATGCTGGCCTTTTCTCCAAAACTAGCTGAGGCCTCGGCTGTCAAACAATCCTTGACCTCTGTCTCCGACAGTCCATTCATGGTTACCTTGCAGGACCTAAAAGCAGTGACTGCCTTTATTTCCCCTCCCAGAGACACTTGTGTGATGTAATGTGTACCGTATGTATCAATTAGATTGCGATATGGCCCTGTTTTTTGTGAATATGAAGGAAGGGAGCTGACGGCTGATTCAAACTCATGACTCAGGGGAGGTTTTGTAGCCAGTCTGTAGCTGTAAAACACAGAGATCAAATAAATACGTTACAATCAATAATAATGTCATATCATTCAAATGTTACTGGTCACGTTGTTTTGTTTTAATTAAAGTCGCTGTCTTTGTCAACTGTAACTATCCAAAATATAAAATAAAGCATTGCCCCATTAACTGAAAAAATACATTTAGGGTAAATGTCAATAAGACAGAAATATCTGTTCACATACTCACCGGTAGAAGTTACAGTGGACAGAATGGCGCACAAAGTTATAGCGGTCTTCTTTTGACTTGTCCATGGCAAACTTTGATTCTCTGGAGTGGGTACCTCCTACTGAGCTCCCATACGTGGTAGAAGGGTCTACGGGCATTTCAAGGTCAATTTTCCAATCATTGGTCACAGCTGAGGTGGAATCACTCACAAGACTTTCAGCGGAGTCATAAGCTATACCGGAGACCTTTAAACTGCACTTTGGGAGGCTTCTCCAGTCCACTACAGCAACGGGGACCTTCTGGTTCTCTTTGTTCTTGTAGATGTTAGGGTATAGCCTGCAAGTGCCGTTGCCAAGTTTCCATGTTTCAGTGTCGATGACATAGGCACCTTTCCGTTCCATGGTGACGATGTCGAAGCCTTCCCCACCCAGATTGTAACCAGGGACAAAGTGAGCTTGCTGACACTGTTGTGGTGTACCAATGAAGCTTACACTGGATGACAGACACAGAGGACTCCATGCCCACCACAGGAGCAAGAGCTGCCACATCACTTTCATCTGTAAAAAGGGGTTAAACAAAAAAAGAAGATACAATTGAAATTCAATTTCAATTTGATTGTACAATTTCAAATAGAAATACGATGGCATTAAACTAATGATGACGGTATTGGAAGCAGGAACGAGGAAGAAGAAGGGGTCTTACCTTACTGTGACTGTTGACAGCAAGCTCTGTCCACTAGCTTTAAATATCTGACTTATATAAGAATTTTGATCTTATGGAGGTGGAGTTGTAATTGCCTGTTACTCTCACACATCTTATATTTAACCGACTATATTTAACCAATTGTTTTACAGCTGCAGTAACAATGTGTGACTTTTTTTTACTTCCCTCACACTTGATGAAGATGAGACGTGTAGAATGCAAATGCCATTTAACGGCTGTAATTATGACCTAGAGCAGTGGTATCATCCAAATGTAAATGTAACATAAATGTTGACGATGTGCCTATGTCATCTGTTTCCCATTTTCAACCACAAGTCCAGACTGTTTTTTAAAGCCCATGACTATGATTGTTCCCCTAACCCAGAGGTTCCCTAAGTGGGGGGCGCAGAGCCATTGCAGGGGGGGGCGTGGTACGGCTACAGGGCTAAATGGATGAGGCATGCTTGGACACTGCTATCATAACATGGACAAGTTTTTGACTGGGCTACCACATAAACGTAAATTGAATACTGTTACACAGTTTTAAAAAAAACCTTTTACTCTGAAAATAATTACACTGTTAAGGTGGTTTGTTATTTTATTATTTATTTTATATTCCAAAAGAGGTTGTAGTTTATTGCAGATTACTTTTATTTGTTTAAAAAAAGTTGCAGTTTGTATTAATTACAATGTGTGAAATAAACTGCAATGGAGTTTGAAAACAAAATATTTGTTTGTGTACATGGGGGGGGAGGGCGCGAACATTTTTTCATCAACCAAAGGGGGGCCCAGCAGAGAAAGTTTGGGAACCACTGCCCTAACCTAAACCTATGGTCATTGTAGCCATGATGATGAAGTCACCTATAGGGAAATAGTAACTTTAATTCACACAATGTTTCTCTGACCTTCACAAATTTTCCATTTTTTTCCCCAACCCATGTTCCATGGCGGATTCTGATAGGAGCGATATATATCATGTCAGGGCAGCACAGGGCACATGCACCAAAAGAAGAAATGAAAGAATAAAAACTATTGCGCATTTGCATGTCATGTCAATGGTGTAATGTCACCTCAGTTTACCTTGTTGTAGTGGGCGCCCTAGCTCAAGTTCGTGAAGCAGCTGAGAAGATCTCACAGTCACAAGTAGGAGATGAGGAGAGGTGGACCTCAGATCTCTTCACTCAAAGTCCGAGGCAGAAGGAGCTGGGGAATCTAGAACACCTAATTTTGTACAGTAGCCTGCTGATGCAAAAAGTAAAATCAATCACACTAAAAATAAATAAACCACAAATAAGTGTGTTTTATTTGTAAATTTTTGTGATATAGTAATTATGCAATTTACTTTTATTTCTGTGTTTTTTTTTTTGATTATTAATATGTTATAAATCATGATTTTATTTATTTATATAGTACTAGAATTGTTTCTAGTCTTCGTACTTCATTTTTGGTATTTGTGATTGTGGTTTTTGGTTTTTTTGTATTGTTCTTCCTTTTCAAAACTTGAAGCCTACAATACCCACAATGCAACTGCACTGCCAGCAGTTAAGTTGGAGGTTAGGGTACATGATGCAAGTAGCAGCTAATGTACCTTTGAGCCACCAGCCTCGAGCAGAGATAAGGACGAGCTACAGAGGTCTGGCAACCTCACTTCGAACTTACGTCCTAACACCCGCAGCTTTTTTCATCTTCTAACTTGTAGTTTTCAGCCCCAACTGACACTGACTCAAGTGACATCATCTGAGGCAATTTATCAGATTTCTGGCAGGTCCCTAAGTCACGAGAGGCATAATAATACATAACATAATAATAATAATAACTTTATTTGTATAGCACCTTGTATAGCACCTTCTAGAATGCGCTTCAACTAGTAGCAGCAAAGTCTGGTAGCTCTGTAATTTTGCTGAATTTTTTATTTATTTTTATCATATTATTTGTCATATTTTTGTCAACAACTGGATACTTCTGATGGATACTTCTGTGGAGAGAAGAGTTTATTCAAGAGACGCCACCCTATTCCAGCTGAGTTGAAGAGGTGTTTTCGTGGTTGTCGTGCTGGTGCAAAAGTAAAGGCTTGGAAATGGAGATATAAGCCCTTTTTGCCATCAGTCATCATGGGAAATGTCAACTCACTGCCCAACAAGAGTGATGAACTGGAGATATTGGTGAAGACTCAGAAAGTATACCGTGAGTGTAGTCTCATGTGTTTTACGGAAACGTGGTTGAATCAAAACATCTCAGACTCCAATGTGGATCTACCTGGCTTCACTCTCATACGATCGGACAGAGATGCTAAAGCTAGTGGCAAGAAAAAAGGTGGGGGCATGGCTTTATTTGTGAACCAGAGATGGTGCAGTCCTGCACATGTTACTGTCAAGGAGAAGATGTGCTGTCCAGATATTGAATTATTGGCAGTTAGTATGAGACCATAGTATGTACCAAGAGAATTCAGTCATATCATAACAATACTTGTGTACATCCCACCCAAAGCAACTGCTGAAGTTCCATGTGAAGTTCTACATGACCTCATTGTTAAGATACAGACTAAACATCCTGAGGCTCTTTTGATAATATCAGGAGACTTCAATCATGTTCCCTCTCCTCCCACCTGACTGGATTTACACAGTTTATTAATTGTCCCACCAGAGAAAATAAAACCCTTGATCTGCTGTATGCCAATGTCAAAGAAGCTTACAGAGCCACTGCCTTACCACCACTTGGCAGGTCAGATCACAACTTAGTTCTTCTGGAGACTTGTTACAAACTCTGTGTGGAGGCAGCCTGCAACTAAACTCACAGTCAGGAAATGGACACCAGAGGCTACTGAGGCTCTAAAGGACTGCTTTGAATGTACAGACTGGAATGTGTTGCTGGAAACAGAGGAGAACAGTATGGACATTGACAGACAGGTTGACTGCTTTACTGATTACATCAACTTCTGTAGAGACACAGTCATGCCTACAAGTACTGTACGCTGTTTCCACAATAACAAACCTTGGATTACTAGTGATTTAAAGGCAACCCTCAATGAGAAGAAGGCAGCTTTTAGAGATGATGACAAAGCACGGCTCAAACAAGTACAATATAAGTTGAAGAAGAGACTAAAGATGGCAAAGGTGGAATACAAGAAGAAATTGGAGAGGAATCTACAGCACAGCAACCATCTCTGGTTACAACAACAAGAAAAGACAGCCAGTGGCGGGTGATGTAGAAAGAGCTGATGAACTCAACCAGTTATTCAACAGATTTAATACAGCGGCCTCACCCAATTCCAATGCTGCTTCTCCACCTCCTCCTTTTCAACATATGTACATCTCCAATGCAGCATCCATCCCCTCTCTTACACCTAAGCCTCCATCCTTGTCTGTCACAGAGATGGGATGAGGTTGGAACTGGGAAGACTTTGCTCTGGGAAGACTGCTGGCCCAGATGGTGTGTGTCCAAGGCTGCTCAAAGACTGTGCTGCCCAATTGTGTCAACCTCTCCACAAGATCTTCAACCTCAGTCTACAGTTGGGGCGAGTGCCGGCACTGTGGAAAATTTCCTGTGTTGTGCCGGTACCAAAAAATAAAATGTCCAGCTGAACTTAATGACTACAGACCAGTAGCCCTCACTTCTCACATCATGAAGACCTTGGAGCGGCTGATTCTACGCCTACTGAGAGTTGAGGTCAAAGACAAACTCGACCCCCTGCAGTTTGCATACAAACAACACATTGGAGTGAACGATGCTCTCCTACATGCTTCACCGTGCCCTTGTTCATCTGGAGGAAACTGGTGCTTATGTGAGAATCATGTTCTTTGATTTTTCAAGCGCATTCAACACCATCCAACCCAACATACTCAAAAACAAGCTCACAGAGATAGTAGTGGATCCTTCCTTTATCTCCTGGATCACAGATTACCTGACAGGAAGGCCACAGTATGTCAGGTTGGGGAACTGTGTTTCTGGACATTAATGAGCAGCAAAGGGGCTCCACAAGGGACTGTTCTGGCTCCATTCCTGTTCACACTGTACACAGCGGACTTCAAATACAACTCTGAGTCCTGCCACATCCAGAAATACTCGGACGACTCTGCTATTGTGGCGTGTATCAGGAATGGACAGGAATCTGAATAAAGGGATCTGATAAAAGCCTTCAGTGACTGGAGTCACAAGAACTATCTCCTACTGAACACCTCAAAGACTAAGGAAATGATCATAGATTTCCGCAGGTTCAAGCCCCCTCTTCAGCCAGTGAATACTTGTGGGGTGGACATTGAGGTGGTGCCAGGTTATAAGTATCTAGGTGTATACCTGGATAATAAGTTGGACTGGTCCCTAAACACAGACGCTCTCTAGAAAAAGGGGCAGAGCTCAGATCTTTTGACATCTGTAGTAAGATGCTGCAGATGTCTTATCAGTCTGTGGTGGCAAGTGTGTTGTTTTATGCTGCAGTCTGCTGGGGAGGCAGCATCAGACACAAAGATGCATGGCGGCTGGACAAACTAGTCAAAAGAGCTGGCTCTGTGATTGGAGCCAGGTTGGACACACTGGAGGAGGTGGTGGAGAGATGCACTGTGAAGATGTTCGAGGCCATCTTGAATTACCCGGATCATCCGCTACACGACAACTTTATGGACCAAAAAAACAGCAGTGGACGGCTCCTCTCTCTCCGTTGCAGGACCGAGAGATTTAAAAGATCCATCAGGCTGTCTAATTCTTCAATAATTTACAGTAGGGCTAACAGACTAATTGAATTTCCCCTCGGGGATAAATAAAGTAATTTTGAATTTGAATTTAAATTTGAAATGCAAGAAATGCAGCTCAAAGTGCTTGACGACAATAACATTCACATGAAAAGGACACTTGAATCACTGTGACATGATTTTGACAGCAAAAAAAAAAAAAAAAAAGACTAACCAGCTGTTGGAAACCTCCAGATCACTATTTTCCTTAATTAAACTGAGGTAATCTTCATCTAACTTATTTGGTGACCTCTACAGATGGCTGTGCCAGTGTCATTACAATAGCATTAATGTTACACAACAGTGTTTGCACTGCAATTGTTTTAAGAATAAAACATGAGTTAATTTTACTGAAAAGAAAGTTGGAAAAGTGGTTGATGAGTTTCTAACCTGACATGTCATCCATAATAAGGAAGAATATGGAGTTATAGCCAACCAGTCTGATGTGTGTAGAGGTGTGTGTGGTTAAAATGGAGCAGCCTGGTGTCATCAGTTGATTTAATGAAGGTAAGCACAGTGAACAACTGTGCGCAATGGCACAGCACTTTGGTGCAGCAACTCAGAGTTTGTAGATTTATCAACATATCAGTTCTGCTGTCATCAGATGCTGCCGGGATTTAATGAACTGAAGGAGAAACTTTTCATACAATTTAAAAAGCTGTGTATAACCGACACTGTAATTATCATCCAGATTCATCAATAGATTAATTGAGATGAATAGATCAATAGAAATGCTTTAATAACAGAAGTACAGATGCTTTTATTTTTGAGGTGTCATTCTGAGGCCCATTTTTCACAAAAACACCAACAAATCGCTTTCTGCTGCATATTTTCAGCATTAGTTCACTGTGCATACAGCGCTGCCCACCACAAAACCACACAGACGTGTGCTCCTCATCTGCAATCCCGAGGAGGAAGAAGGTCATCAGTTTAAGATCTTATTCATTCATTTGTTGCACTTTTGGTCTCGTTTGTGATTTACTGGCCACCAAGCTGGACCACATGGGCCTCAACACACACCTGAGCAGCTGGTTCCTGGACTTCCTCACTGGCCGACCACAGACTGTGCGCATGGGGAGACAGGTCTCCTCTAGCATCACCCTGAACATCGGTGCACCACAGGGCTGTGTGTTGAGCCCCTTCCTCTTTTCCCTCTACACCCTTGACTGCAAACCCACCCACGTGGCCAACATCATCTTGAAGTTTGCAGACGACACCATCGTGGAAGGCAGGATCACGTCTAATGACGAGGCCGCCTACAGGACAGAGGTAGAGAACCTGGTGAGCTGGAGCCGCGAAAACTGCCTCCCACAACAGCTGCTGGTGAGCTTCTACAGGTCAGCCATTGAGTCAATCCTCACGTACTGCATCACAGTATGGTACTCTGGTTGCACCGCAGAGAACAGGAAAGCTCTCCAGCGCATCATCAAGACTGCAGAGAGGATCATCGGGACTCAGCTCCCCAGACTAGAGGACATCTTCCATACCCGCTGCATCCGGAAGGCTAAGAGCATTACCAGAGACAGCACACACCCTGGACAGGTCCACCCTGGACCTGCTTCTTTGCCCCCTGCCCTCAGGAAGGCGCTACAGAACACTGAGCGCCCGCACAACAAGACTAAAAAACACCTTCTACCACAGAGCTGTTACACTTCTGAACTCCACCCCCCTCCCACACTGATGCCCCCCTTTCTCTCATCAACACACACTTACACACACACATTGCACTACTGGCCCCTTTAAGGCTTGGACTTATTTGCACAAGTTTTAAATTATTGTTGATTGTATATATTGTTAATTGCTTTCTTTGCACACGTTTTAATTATTGTTGATTGTTTTCTTTTTTATATTTTTATATTTATTATATGGGCAGCTGGAGGACTGCTCCAACAAAATTTCATTGTCCTGCACAATGACAATAAAGACTATTCTATTCTATTCTAAATAATTTTGTGCAGGCATAGTGACAGTAACAGGTGAACTCAGCATGGTTTAAATTGTTAAATGTATTGAAACCATATCAATTTAATTGCAAAAATATGTGTTAAATATTGTTCACAAACTGTTTTAATAATATTAAAACATCTCATACAGTTGGCCCACCCGGAGTAGCAGTTTCCATAGTGCTGTGTAATAATAATAATAATAATAATAATGAATAAAAATAATAACAATAAATAAAAGTGAAATACTGTGAAATGTTAGTGCATTGGTGCATAAACAGTATGCATAGTCAACATTCCTTTCTTTGGGAGACCACTGGGACCTCTCAGTTTTTCAAGAAAAGGTTGTACAACTTACTTTTTATTCAAGATAGAGTGGGTTAGGGTTAGGGTTTGCATACCTGTGTTGCTAGTGTTCCTGGGTTTTTGGAGTAGGTTCCATTTTAGTTCAGTAATGTTCTGCAACCAAGTTTTACTATAATTAAAGATATCAATCTAGCATGAGAAAATACATAGGGCAACATAATGTCAGTATGCTTGATATATGTTGCTATTCCTAACAATGACAAAGTTTCATGACCTGTCTATTGGTAGCTTATACACACATACCCACACAATATTGGGACTTTACTTTTTAACATACAAAATCAGACAGACACCTCTATTGTCTTTGTCATTGCTTTATTGGCAGAGAAGAAGCATAAAAAGTAGATTATCAAAACATTTTCTCACAAACCCATTTAGAGAAATAGACTAATACATACCATGTGACATTATTATTGCACACAAAAGTAAAATATGAGAAACATGAGAAAGAGTAACAGTGCCAAAGATGCAGATAATTATGAGTAATATAGTAATCATGAATCATGAGATTTAGCATGCTGCTTTCCTGTCTCTCCCAGAAGGACCCCATTTCTGGTGTAGAAGACCTTGGACAGAGAAGCACTCATTGGGGAGGATATGTACTCTTGACATTGGTCACCACCAAGACTTGGTGCGCACTCTGCTATGTACGAAAAGAAGAAGGTACCATGTTTAAACATGCAGCTGTCTGTCACATTCCCCCTACGCAGATCAAATGAACATTTACCAAGCCGGTCACTGTTCCAGTAAGTATCCTCATCATAAACACTGAATGTAAGCTTGTTTTTCATGTTGATGACAATGGATCCAAATGCAAATTTCTCTGACCACTTAGGATTATCATTGTTTGATATAATGGCAGTGCGCTTTATCTGGTCTACATATTTAACCTCCACTGAACCATCGGTCCGAGTCCACCTATCACCATACAGCCCTTTTGCATAAAGCTTGAAAACTGTTAATGTTGCAAGACCTTTCCCAGCAGGACAGCAGTTTGACTTGACATTCTGATTATTGTTACAAACACAAGCACAAGGATCCCTTTTGCTAGATCTGTGCCCAATTTGACATGACTCTGAGCATTTTTTCAACACCGCATTTTTCTTGATGTACTTCTCCACCTCTTGCTTCAGTCCGGCACTGGCTGGATGACCACTTGGCAGTATGGTGTGCAGAGCCTTTAAGTTGTACTTGACAACATCAGGTGTTTCTTTCAGTGAGTCAAGCCAGGCATTATAGACAGAGGGGTCTGACTGCCCTTCAAAGAGGATATCAGCTCCATTAATGTTTCCACCAATGACCTCTGTGGTACGCTCATTAAATGAGCTGCTAAAACTTTCATCAGAGCCTAACTTCTTTTTCTTTTGCTGACAGTGTTCGTACATGGCCTTAATGCTGGCAGTTTGTGCAAAAGTAGCTGAAGCCTCAACTGACAAACAATCCTTGACCTCTGTCTCTGACAGTCCATTCATAGTTGCCTTACAGGTCCTGACAGAAGTGACTGACTTTATTTCCCCTCCCAGAGACACTTGTGTGATGTAATGGGTACCGTATGTATCAATTAGATTGCGATATAATGCCTCTGCTTTACGTGAATATGAAGGAAGGGAGCTGACGGCTGATTCAAACTCATGACTCAGGGGAGGTTCTGTAGCCAGTCTGTAGCTGTAAAACACAGAAATCAAACAAGTACGTAACAGTCAATAATAATGTCATATCATTCAAATGTTACTGTTCATGTTGTTTTGTTTTATGTAAAGTTGCTGTCTTTATCAACTATAACTGTCCAAAATATAAAATAAAGTATTGCAGCAGCTCTGTGAGAGAAAAAAATTAATTCAGAGTTAATGTCAAGAAGACAGAAATATCTGTTCACATACTCACCGGTAGAAGTTACAGTGGACAGAATGGCGCAGGAAGCTACAGTGGTCTTCTTTTGACTTTTTCATGGCAAAGGTTGATTCTTTGGAGTGGGAACCTCCAAAGCCAACCCCAACCGTGACAGAAGGGTCTACTGGGATTTCAAGGCCAATTTTCCAATCATTGGACACAGCTGAGGTGGAATCATTCACAAGGGTTTCAACGGAGTCATAAGCTATACTGGTGACCTTTAAACTGCATTGTGGGAGGCTTCTCCAGTCCACTACAGCAACGGGGACCTTCTGGTTCTCTTTGTTCTTGTAGCTGTTAGGGTATAGCCTGCAAGTGCCGTTGCCAAGTTTCCATGTTTCAGTGTCGATGACATAGGCGCCTTTCCGTTCCATGGTGACAATGTCGAAGCCTTCCCCACCCAGATTGTAACCAGGGACAAAGTGAGCCTGCTTACACTGTTGTGGTGTACCAATGAAGCTTACACTGGATGACAGACACAGAGGACTCCATGCCCACCACAGGAGCAAGAGCTGCCACATCACTGTCATCTGTAAAAAGGGGTTAAACAATAAGAGAAGATACAATTGAAATTCAGTTAAATAATCTACATTTTGAATGTACAATTTCAAATAGAAATATGATGGCATTAAACTAATGATGACGGTATTGGAAACAGAGGAAGAAGAAGGGGTCTTACCTTACTGTGAGTGTTGACAGCAAGCTCTGTCCACTAACTTAAAATATCTGACTTATATACAGCATTGATCTTATGGAGGTGGAGTCTTTATTGTCTGTTATTCTCACACATTTTATATTTAACCACCTATATTTAACCAATTGTTTTACAGCTGTAGCTGCAGCTTGCTTTCCTCACACCTGATTAAGATAAGAGATGTGAAGATGACAAATGCCATTTAATTATGACCTAGAGCAGTGGCACAGTACAGATATCATATATAAATGTTGACGATTTGCCTCATGTGTTTCCCATTTTCAACCCTGATTGTTTTTAAAATGCCATGACTATGATCGTCCCCTAATCCAAACCCTATGGTTATTGTATCCATGATGATAAAGTTGTCTATAGGTAAATAGTAACTTTAATTCACACCACATTTCTCTAACCTTAACAAAGTGTTTATTTTTACCCAACCCATGGTCTCTCCCTGAACTTTACCAAATCGTTTTTTGTGACTAACCAAGACCTTAACCATAGATTTGTCACATCATAAAACATCATTGGGTTTTTTCCAGTAGTGATTTGTAACAGTTTTAGACAAATGATGTTGTCCTGCTGATCACTGTTGAAAGGATATAAGGATTGGGACTGCCAATAGGTCTGACCATAATATTGGAAACCACGCTCTGAAGTTTTCTAATGTCACTCTGTAGTGTATAGTCTAACGATATGTTCGTCGTTTTATTTGGAGGACTTGTTGTGATTATAGTGTGGACATGGACTGTTAAGATGTTTAGCTCAAATAGCTCCATAGCTGTAGATAATTATAGATAATGCTGCAACCAATTTTACAAAATCAATCAGAATTTATGTACACACGCTTTTATTTGTCTTTTTTTATTATAAAGAATTAGGTGGAATTTGTAAATCTTTTAATACTTAATTATAAAAGTAGGTAATTGTTATATAAATGCATAATCTGAGTCTTGAACCAAAACATCAAATCAAAATGTCTTGTGTCTAAACCAGGTGGACAGTTTTTTTTTAAAGGATCAAAATATATGCAGCAGAACCACAGATATGTTATTCCATGTATTGTTCTTTTTTATCAAAACCTGAAGCCTACAGTACCCATAATGCAAATGGAATACCAGCAGTTCAGTTGGAGATTAGGGTACATGATCTACTGAATGACTGTAAATTTGATTTCTTTTGCTTGACTGAGCCTAATGACTTTTCACACCTTAATCAAACTATTCCTCCTGGGTTTGTCTACACAGCACAACCCTGTACCTCTGGCAGAGGGGGTGGCATGGCGATACTATACAGTGAAAAGTGGAAAGTGTCCTCCGTTATGGTGCCTGTGTACCCTTCATTTGAGTCCACTGCTCTGAAAATCAGATGCTGCCGGGATTTAATGAACTGAAAGAGAAACTTTTCACACAGTGTAAACACCGGTGAATATAACCGACACTGTGAGAATCATCCACATTCATGATTAGGTCAATACAGATGCTTTAACAACAGATGTACAGATGCTTTTTTTGTTGATAAAAGGAAAGCCATAGAGCCTCCAGAAAAGGGCATCTTTTTTTTTTTTACAAAAAAAACCAACAAACTCAGCATCAGTTCACTGTGCATACAGCACTGCCCACCACAAAACCACACAGACGTCATGGTGCTCCTCACCTGCAATCCCGTGGAGGAAGAAGGCCACCAGTTTCATTTGTTGAACTTTTGGTTTCGTTTGTGATTGAAAAGGTTTATCTTTTAATTACAGCTTTGATTCTATTTAAAATCGTTTTGTGAAGGCATAGAGTAACAAGTGAATTCAGCATGGTTTAAGTTGTTGAATGTATGAACGTGATCAATGTAATCGCCAGAATATGTGTTAAATATGGTTGAAAAATTGTTTCAATCGTATTATTACCTCTCATACAGTTGGACCATCGAGAGCGGCATTGTGCAAGGTGCTGTGTAGTAACAGTGAAGTGGTAAATAATAATAATAGTAAATAATAGTGACATTTAAGTGTATTGGTGAATCAACAGTATGCAGAGTTACATTTTTCTAAAGTGTTTTTTTGTTTGTTCAAAAACTGTTTTAATCATATAATAACCTCTTATACAGTTGTCAGGACTGTCTGGAGCAGCACTGTCCAAGGTCCTGTGTGTAAAAAGCAGAGTGTATGCACATAAACATCTTTACAACGTGCCCTTAAAATAACTGTGAAATACTGTGAAATCTAAGTATAGTGGTACATCAAAAGTATTCAGAGTTACATGTTTTAAAAAAAAATAAGATCTTACTTCTTACTTCTTCTTGGAAAATCATTCTGAATCATGTGAATGTATGTTTGAATGCATCCACATCTCTTCCTCTGGGGGAATACCTGGGATATTTCAGGTTTTCAAGAAAAGGCTGCACAATTTATTTTTTACTCAAGATAGAGTTGGACTGCCATCTTTCAAACATACCTGTTTGGCTAGTGTTCTTGGGTTTTGGAATAGGTTCTGTTTTAGTTCTGTAATGTTCAGACACTGGTTTTAATAAAATTCAAGATATCAGTGTACTCAATATTCTAACATGAGAAAATGCATAAGACAACACAGTGTCTTTATTGACATATGTTGCTAATCGAAAACAATGACCAAGCCTGATGATGTGTCTAATGCTAGCCTACACACACACAGTGTTGTCGTGTTAAAGACAACTTTATTCTTTCTAGTTTGGACTGGACGTTTTCTTTTTACCCTCCCTACTTTAGTTAAATGTGTTTCTATTTCCTTATTTTTGTCAGGGCCCGGTAGTTTTGGAATATCGTATTGGTAGGTTTAGTTTGTGGGTCTTGTCTACTTCCTGTTTTATTTTGTTGTGTGTTTTCCCTTGTCTTGTGTAGCTTCTTTCCCTCCTGTTGAATGCTATATCTAGGGATAATAAGGTACAAAAAATACTTATACAATAGTATCTCATTTAATAGGTACGCTCTGAGCACACGTCTTCAAATGTTTGGACAAATTATATATGCTATATCAATACATGTACAATTATAAGTATGAATTACAATGATACATGTAAACCACAAAATCAGACAATACTTTTTAACATACAAAATCACACACACGTTTCTGTTGTCTTTGTCATTGCTTTATTGGCAGAGAAGAAGCATAATTGGCTATAAAAACTTTGTTCTCACAAACACATTTAGAGAATTAAACTAATACATACCATGTGCCATTATTATTGCACACACAAGTCAAACATGAGAAACAGAGAGAGTAACAGGGCCAAAGATGCAGATAATGAGTAATATAGCAATCATGAAATCAAATCTTAATATCATTCATCACTTCATGTCACATTAACAGCTGGCCTCAACCTGAGAGGTTTAGCATGCTGCTTTCCTGTCTCTCCCAGAAGGACCCCATTTCTGGTGTAGAAAACCTTGGACAGAGAAGCACTCATTGGGGAGGGTATGTACTCTTGACATTGGTCACCACCAAGACTTGGTGCGCACTCTGCTATGTACGAAAAGAAGAAGGTACCATGATTTAACATGCAGCTGTCTGTCACCTTCCCCCTACGCAGATCAAATGAGCACTCGCCAAGCGGATCACTGTTCCAGTAAGTATCCTCATCATAAACACTGAATATAAGCTTGTTTCTCATGTTGATCACAATGGGTCCAAATTCAAATTTCTCTGACCATTTAGGATTATCATTTTCTGCTATGATAGCAGTGCGCTTTATCTGGTCACCATATTTAACCTCCACTGAACCATCTGTCCGAGTCCACTCATCACCATACAGCCCTTTTGCATAAAGCTTGGAAACTGTTAATGTTGCAAGACCTTTCCCAGCAGGACAGCAGTTTGACTTGACATTCTGATTATTGTTACAAACACAAGCACAAGGATCCCTTTTGCTAGATCTGTGCCCAATTTGACATGACTCTGAGCATTTTTTCAACACTGCATTTTTCTTGATGTACTTCTCCACCTCTTGCTTCAGTCCGGCACTGGCTGGATGACCACTTGGCAGTATGGTGTGCAGAGGCTTTATGTTGTACTGGACAATATCAGGTGTTTCTTTCAGTGAGTTAAGCCAGGCATTATAGACAGAGGGGTCTGACTGCCCTTGAAAGAGAACATCAGCTCCATTAATGTTTCCACCAATGACCTCTGTGGTACGCTCATTAAATGAGCTGCTAAAACTTTCATCAGAGCCTAACTTCTTTTTCTTTTGCTGACAGTGTTCGTACATGGCCTTAATGCTGGCAGTTTGTGCAAAAGTAGCTGAAGCCTCAACTGACAAACAATCCTTGACCTCTGTTGCTGACAGTCCATTCATGGTTGCCTTACAGGTCCTGACAGAAGTGATTGACTTTATTTCCCCTCCCAGAGACACTTGTGTGATGTAATGTGTACCATATGTATCAATTAGATTGCGATATGATGGCTCTGCTTTACGTGAATATGAAGGAAGGGAGCTGACGGCTGATTCAAACTCATGACTCAGGGGAGGTTCTGTAGCCAGTCTGTAGCTGTAAAACACAGAAATCAAACAAGTACGTAACAGTCAATAATAATGTCATATCATTCAAATGTTACTGTTCATGTTGTTTTGTTTTAAGTAAAGTTGCTGTCTTTATCAACTATAACTGTCCAAAATATAAAATAAAGTATTGCAGCAGCTCTGTGAACTGAAAAAATAAATTCAGCGTTAATGTAGAGAAGACAGAAATATCTGTTCACATACTCACCGGTAGAAGTTACAGTGGACAGAATGGCGCACGAAACTATAGTGGTCTTCTTTTGACTTTTTCATGGCAAAGGTTGATTCTTTGGAGTGGGAACCTCCAAAGCCAACCCCAACCGTGACAGAAGGGTCTACTGGGATTTCAAGGCCAATTTTCCAATCATTGGACACAGCTGAGGTGGAATCATTCACAAGGGTTTCAACGGAGTCATAAGCTATACTGGTGACGATTAAACTGCATTGTGGGAGGCTTCTCCAGTCCACTACAGCAACGGGGAGCTTCTGGTTCTCTTTGTTCTTGTAGCTGTTAGGGTATAGCCTGCAAGTGCCGTTGCCAAGTTTCCATGTTTCAGTGTCGATGACATAGGCACCTTTCCGTTCCATGGTGACGATGTCGAAGCCTTCCCCACCCAGATTGTAACCAGGGACAAAGTGAGCCTGCTGACACTGTTGTGGTGTACCAATGAAGCTTACACTGGATGACAGACACAGAGGACTCCATGCCCACCACAGGAGCAAGAGCTGCCACATCACTGTCATCTGTAAAAAGGGGTTAAACAACAAGAGAAGATACAATTGAAATTCAATTTCAATTTGAATGTACAATTTCAAATAGAAATATGATGGCATTAAACTAATGATGACGGTATTGGAAGCAGAGGAAGAAGAAGGGGTCTTACCTTACTGTGACTGTTGACAGCAAGCTCTGTCCACTAGCTTTACATATCTGACTTATATACAGCTTTAAACTTATGGAGGTGGAGTCTTCATTGCCTTTTAGTCATTTTATCTTTAACCATCTATATTTAACCAGTTGTTTTAAACCTTCAGTAAACTATGTGATTACTCCCCTCACACCTGATTAAGATTAGAGATAAGAAGATGATGATGCAGTAATTATGACCTGGAGCACTGGCACAGTTCAGATGAAATATATAAATGTTCCAGTGACTATGATTGTCCCCTAACCTAAACCCTATAGATTTTTTATCCATGATGATGAAGTCGCCTATAGGGAAATAGTAACTTTAATTCACACAATGTTTCTCTGACCTTAACAAAGGTCAGAGAAACTCCCTGAATCTCTCCCTGAATTTTACAACATGTTTTTTGTGACTAAATCAGACCTTAACCATAGCATTGTCACATCATAAAACATCATTATTTTTTCAACAGTGATTTGTAACATTTTGGACAATTTATCTTGTTCTGCTGATTACTGCTGATGGGGGATATGGATAAAAACTTCTAATAGGATTGCTGATAATATTGAAAACCACGCTTTTCTAATGTCACTTTGGAGTGCATCGTCAAAAGTACTTGATTATTGATCATTTGCCAGTTTTAGCTGCAACCGATTTTACTAAAGCAATCAGAATTTGTTTGAACACCTTGCTCTTTTTTTTTATTACAAAGAGTCAGGTGATGGATGTAGTGAGATGTGTTTCCTTTTCCCTTTCTCATCATTTCCTGTTTCTCCACTTCTCCCCCTGTGTATGGTCGATGTGTGTGGCTGAGAACACCGGTATGAGCTCGCTGGTTAAGGCTGACAATTAAAAGGGCAGAAGAGTCAGCAGACGGTGCCAGTGGGCCAATTGGCAGCTCCGTGAATCATAGTGTTTTTTGGTAGCATTTACCCCATCCAGGGGTAGGATGATCAGAATGGCCGGAGCCTCAGTCCGAGCCATCATCCTAACACCCACAGTCTACACATCAATTCACCCTCTCAACCCTCCCCTCATCCTCCCTCTCTCAAGCATATCCAGTGTCTCCTTCCTTCTGTAAGAACCATCAAGGGCTTCAATAAGT
Source organism: Scomber scombrus (assembly GCF_963691925.1). NCBI lineage: Eukaryota > Metazoa > Chordata > Actinopteri > Scombriformes > Scombridae > Scomber > Scomber scombrus. The sequence goes on along the minus strand of NC_084971.1, from coordinate 5,981,451 downwards.
TTGGGTCACAAAAAGAGACACACCCCCAACAGCTTCCTTCTTTCTGAGTTCTTACTTGTCTAGTCCGTTTGGCCAGCTATATCCGATGGCCTCTTCACTGCTATAACTAAATGCAGTCTTCTGTTTTTAAAAACTTGAATTGCTGTGACATGATTTTGCCAGCAAAATTTTAAAAAGTTTTTTAAAAAGACTCACAATTGTCCTTGATTACACACAGGTGATCTCCATTCATCTTCTTTGTTGACATCTGCAGATGGCTGTACCACTGGCTATGTACTTATGTCAATCTAATAATATAGTTTTATACTTTTTCAAAATTAATCTAATGAAGTTCTAGAATAAATATAAGGTGCTTGGATAATCTTATAGGTAAATACCAGATGACTGAATAAATGTGACAATTCATGATGGTACTTAAAGCAGTTAATGCCTCCCTAAGCCCAGTCAAAAATGTGTTTCACTTACTTTTTCTTCATGTGGATGACCAAAACTATGCAGAATGATGTATGTCCAGATATAGTTTTCACTGAGCTTTTTCTGTGCTTGCTTCAAATCTAAGGTATGTACACCTGATTTTTGACATCATTACTCATTTGGAAGCCAATCCTGGTTGAATATACAACTTACACGTACGTGATGTGGAAACACAAATGTGCATCCAGCTGTTCATTTTTGTAATGAATGATATTTATGTAGTATTAGATTCTGGATTTTTCAATGAGGTCAAATTAAGAGATCTTTCAACATGCAGCAGAAGTAGTGGCAATAAATTAAGAACAGTGACATATGTCTCTGGAGGTGCATGCAGACTTCCTGTTCCACAGCTGTGCTCGCTGTTAGTGCTGCGAGTTTGCAGATGCGTCCCATCTTAAAATGATGTCTAAATGTACAAAGTAAATGCTTTGTATAATAAACCCATACACACATGTGGTCAAGTGAATAGAGCGCATGCCACGTATGTAGGGGACCCCGGTTCAAATCCTGGCCGGAGGGCCTTTGCTTCATGTCATCCCCCCTCTCTCTCCCATTATTTCCTGTCAACTGTCAAATAAAGGTGTCTGTGCCTGAAAAAAATCTTTACAAGTTTAGCTTTCTAACAACAAACTGTATACTTTCTATTTTTGTTAATACACAGGCAATCTTTTTCTTTCTTACACTATCGTTGTTTTTGGTGCAGGTTGATTGGATTACTGAACTATGCACGCACTGTATGACCTAAAGCATTAACAGCATTAAGACCTTGACTTCTTAACCCCTACATCCATCAGTCAACATTAAAGCATCAGTCACAAACTGTGACATGTGACATGGGTTTCACAAGTACATCAGCTGTTGAAGCATCCAGGTTCAAGTATTGATTACATACGTGATTGAATATGTCTGCAAGCATTTATTTTCACTGTATATACGATAGTTTTTAGATCAATATGTTGAAATGTACAAAATCCTAATTATATCCATTGTGATTGATTGCAAAACAGTAAAATATGTAAAACTCTAAGTAAGGTACATTCTGTGCACTGTTAATGCCTGGTGGTTGAGCAAATGTCACACTGTAAATATGTGGTAAATATCATATGTGTGAGTTGCTGTCAGAACAGTGATAGTCATCTCAAGAAACAAACTTCCTGTTTCGTAATGAAGCTGTGCAAGTTTGCAAATGCATCCTACCGTGAAACAATACAAAACAGTCTCTAAATGTCTATGGTGACTGATTTGTGAAACTATAAGTTTGTTTTGCAGAGCCCTTTACAGGCTTTGCAGAGTTTTTTACATGGTAATTTGCTGCATGTTGTATTAATCTTAGTTGTGGCGTTCCAGCAAATGTAGAAGTCAACAAGATTGCAGACAAGATACTTCTACTGTAAAAATATACATATAGACATAGTGCTCCACAGCAACCCTGCCTGTCCAGTTCCCACACCACAAAAACCCCAAATTCACACATTTGTTTTGCACATCTGACACAATTCACAGTTGCTCATGTGGTTTATCACATTTACTTGCATGAGGAAGCTTGATTGTGCAGTAGATTATTATTATTTTTTTAAGTTGAGCGCAACATCACTTTAAAATAATATAGTATAATTGTAATTAACATTTTAAGATTTATTTGTGTAGGTAACCTTTAGTGATCAATAATTCCATTCCAATTTTTACAGACAAACTAGTTAAGGCCACCTCATCTTTCCTTTCAGGCTCCTTATAGAACACATGGCAAATAATCTCTGCAGTTTAATACAGTATAGCTTATACAAGAGCTGTTTTCGAAAATAAATGACTGCAAGGCTTCTTGTGTCAATCTCGGCCTTTCTGTTATTATTCACTGATACACATTTGTCATGTGCTTTCATTTCATTGCTGTCAATGTGCTATGATCATATGGAACTTTTTGAGGATCTATTATACCTGTTAAAGAAACAAAACATGATATAGGTGTAAATCTATATAAGAGCTGACTGAACTATAAAGATATACATGTAAATATATGTCACATCGTTTTATGCTCCAGTGAGTTGAAATAACATAAGCAGCTCTACCATGTGTAAATGTGCCATATATTTATTGTTCTAGAGAATTTGCAGTAGAGAGAGTGCCCATGAGATCAAGATGTGCAAGGAGTATTATCAATACACCCTTCTGTGAACAGGAACTGCTGGTGTCCTTCTACCGAGCCTCCATTGAGAGCATTCTTACATACTGCATCTGAGTATGGTACACCAGCTGCACAGTGGCTCAGAGGAAAGCGCTCCAGAGGGTCATCAACAAGATCAAGCCCAAAAGATCGCCGGCTGCCCTCTCCCCACACTGGAAGACCTACACAGTTCCCGCTGCATCAAAAAAGCACAGAACATTCTAAAGGACTCTTCTCTCCCTGGACACTCTCTGTTTGAACTGTAGCCATCAGGCAGAGAATTCAGATCAGTTAAAACAAGGACAAACAGATTCAAATACAGTTTTTATCCTACAGCTATTACTACACTCAACACTGCTAATTAATACAACTGACTGAAATAGGGCTGTGCAATGACAGGATGTAACCGTATGTGGGTATACTTGGGCTGTTTTTATGTATAGTATTTATTGATCATCTTTTCTTTCTTTTTGATTTATTTCTATTTTTATTTTTTTATTTATGAATGATGCACTTTAAAATTCCGTTGTACTTGTGACAATGACAATAAAGATCTATTCTATTCTATTCCGATGCATGCCACCACCACGATTCTGAGAAAACTGTCTTCCGTGAATGCCAGATAGGGCTAAGAATACTCTATGCCCATAAATGGTCATACTCAATGCATCTAAAGTGATTTAATTTGCATATTGGTTCGTTATTCTACAAACAAGGAAACACAGTTACCCATCTGTGTGTTTAGGGAGTCATATTCTCTGACCTTGTTTGCCATATTAATGCTGCACCACTGTTATCACAGTGGCTCATGCTTTGCCTTCACCGTCTCAAGGAGAGAGACAGTATGTCTCTCTACCAAGATGATAGTGCTGCCTTTACTGTGACCTCAAGGCTTGACCATAAATAATTCCCTAACACTCTAACATTTATATTTGTTGAACAGCAAATGAAAATTGTCAGGTTATTTATTACCTATTGTAAATGATTGTCACAACACACAGTATGAAATTAGTTTTTTGGGGTTATTTTTTATGAATTCTCCCATTAAAATTACCATCATTATCACAATTGGATAAAAATCCTCTATATTTGTCAGCTCAGACAAGACTTTTCTAACAGACTCAATTCTTACAATCATTACAAAACAAGCTGATAGTAATGATGATAGTACACATATTATGCAAACTTGTATACTAGGGGTGTGCTATTCATTGCCATAATTAACATTTTTGTCTGCAGTGGATGGTGATTACATTGTACTATGGAAAGAAAAGCGGTACATTTGAGTCAACTTGACATTTTAGTACAGACAGCATTTCCCTCTTCTTCAAAATCTCTGCTCATAACAGAATATGTTATAAGTCCACCCTCTGCTGCTGCTCTTCCAGCACTACAGGCGGCCCTCATCTCTGTGTTCCTATGTTCTAGGTCTTCTGAAAACTTGCAGTTCATATTGTTACCACAGAGGGTCACTACTTTCATGCAGAAACGCAGTAACTACAAATGTCAGTTATTCATAACAGTTGTTTTCATGAGCAGGGCTTACTTTCATTTCAATAGCTCTCAAAGCCTTCTGTGCTTCTCTATGCAACAATCACTAAAACATTGACTATTCAGTGCCGCTGAAATTATTTTTCAAAAGAATATTCAAAAAATTAATGGACAGAGTTGCTGCATTGTCGTAAAGAAAAAAATCAATAACTTTAAAGTGTTGTTGAAAGACTAAAATAAAATCAAACTCATATTTAAATATTATAGGACTGAAGTCAGCTGTTGACTAAACATCGGAGCCTTCACCATAAACTGATGAGGTTACGTCTTTACTTTATTAAGCTGTTGACAAATGAAGTCAAACCTCTAATACACACATCACAGCCATGGTTCTGTAATAGCTGGTTACCATTGTTTATTAGCTATCTTCTGTCTTTGTGGAGCATGTCTTCTCCCATCTGTCAAAACAGACATTTTTTAACTTGAGCTGTGTGACACAAGGGAATTGATGTATCCATCGTCTATTTATAACACAGAGAGCAGGTGTGTCCATGCATAGATGCAAAGTAATTGGCTGGGATTTTCAGAGAACCCTTTTTGCTTGTGTAAATACACATACAGGGAACATACTTACATCTGCACTGTGAAAGCATGCATGCACACAAACATACACATCTGTATCATCATAGGAAAACTTTATTGAGTGTAGGTGAATGCATGCACTTTTTGCATACAAGAGAAAAACATTAGCACATATGTGCATGAACACACATACATTCAGACAATGAAAGATTTACAGCTTGCTGCTTGCACCCACACAGATACTCAAATCTTATTTCCATCAAGCAACTCAAACACATTTCCAAGTGTTGTCAGTTGATAAAAGACTCTTCACAATATCAGATTCTTCTCCACTGAGAGTAGAGCAGATTCATTGCATTCAAATGATCTACAGCCCTCAACAAATCAACAGATCTTGCCCTATTACAAATGCCCCACAGACAGCTTCATACACCATGTAAATAACTATTCAGAGAACTACCTGTCATCATATTTTAGTTTTGCCTCGACCGGTGAGGTCAAAGTAGTTGATAAGAGGCAGGCAGGTGATGGTAAAGGCTGTTGAGTCAGTACAATATGTAGTTTATTTTTCTGGTATCTCAGAAAAAAAGGAACAGCATTTCATCAGAATCAAGGGTGGGAGGCAGATAGCGTTGTTTGCATATGTTTTTTATTGTGGTCATTTTCACCTACCTCCAGTGCGACTGAAAGTGCACTGCTGCAACCTCAAAAAGGAAGTAGGCGAGGCCTCTTCTTTTTTTTGACAGCTACGCTGTGTGAAGTACTATCCAAGAGGTGCAATTTTGAAGTGTTACCCTTTATGTAAAAAGGATGAAGTGCCGGTGAACAGAACAGAGAGTAAGCATGTGTTTTATTTTCATGGTTCAAGTGATTTAGTGTTTTTGAGATTTGTTTGAGGTGACTTTTTTCGATGGACTCTATTGGACTAGCACGATATTGGATGGATATTTTTGGAACACTACTTGTTGGTTGACAAAGCTTTTGAACCACAACCTTTTTAAAAATAAATCTAGAGTAACTGAGACTCTTGGATACTACATCACTGAGATTAAACTTTGTGACAATGCCTGTGATTGTACTAGAGGCCAGAGACTTTGCCAGTCCTCTTTTTTTTGTGCGGACATGGGAAGTCTTATCCAGTTGTATTACCTTCAGTCTGGTGGCTTCGCTGGAGAAATCGGAGTTAAGCAGTGACTCAGATCAAGTCAAACATTTTGACACATTCCAGGTCTTCTGCATGTTTACCTGGTGCTTCTTCTTCACCCTCAGCCTCCTTATCCACATTCTCTCCGTCATCCAGTTCCACAGCCTCATCCCAATATCCTGGAAGAACTTGACAGTGACAGTGGCAGTCTTAGGTGCACTGATGTGTCTCAGTGCCTCTGTGGTTTTCCCTTGGATCATCATGGACCACCAAACTGTTTGGCCGCGCGCTGTGGCGGCTGCCGTGGCCTCCTTTGTCACCTTCCTTGCTTATGCCTCAGAGTCCTACGTCCTGCGCACTCAAGCCCATGAGCAAAGAGGCTACATGGGCAGCATGCCTGGTCTGCTCAAGATACTCCAATTGTGGGGTGGCTGTCAGATGATACTGCTGATTGTGGACACAGTTCGCAATCCAAGTGTAATAGATTGGCAGCTGTGGGTGTCCGGCGTGTCATATGGTATTTGTTTATTCATGTCTCTAGTCATACTAGTGGTAATATTAGGGGACTTTGCAGGGCGATGTCTTCTACCTTTTGACAGATTTTTAGCTGGCTTCAGTCTGATTGGAGTGCTGCTGTACATGGTGGCCACAGTGATTTGTTTTACCAAAATACTGCAGTTTGGAAACCTTCCACAAAATGTCAAAAGAAGTGCAGAGCCGGTTATCATGGAAACAGTGGTTGCCACTATTACACTGTTAGCCTATACAGTGGACCTTGCCTTCTCCATTAAACTGCTGTGCGACAGGAATCACACATGAACTAGCACATAATGGTAAATGTACTGAATGTGAAGTTCATCATGTACAGTCCTGAATTGATAAGGAGAAATTTGTGACTTTGGCAAGTATGTAAAAGTCAAACTGAATGGATGCTTTTAATTAATGCTGTGTAATCAAACTCTGTCTCTACAATGCTAACGTACACGTTCACATATTAAACCTAATACAAAAAAAGTATTAAACGGGTCATTATGATTGCACTGCATTTTTCAATTGAATTCTACAGATCAGATTGGTTGTATTGACGCGAGAAAGTAGTGTGACATTTATGGTGCGGTTCCCTATGACATACATACTATACAACCACTATGTTACGTGGTTATGTGACCTGTGCACTGACTCATAAGCATACCTCATTCTTTATGGACATAATAATTGTACTGAAGAGATAGCTATACAAAGAAGTTACCACTCATAAATCTAAGACTACAGACTGTAGACTAAATATTCTCATCATATCATTGAAAGATTATTAATATTCCAAGTCTAATGTCTTTTTTCAGATCATACACTTCTCAAATGTTGAGCTCATACTCTCATCAGCCTGACGTGGTTTACATTTACCTTTTAATTACACTAGATGGCAACACTCTCATTAGCATGTACCCCTATTTAAATCACAGGACTGGACTTTAAATGTAAAATATATGGTTGAGCTGTTTACTATAGCAGAAATGTATTTGGTTTCAAGAAACCTTTATTGCAGCAGTGTTTAATTAGATAAATCACACCAGGCATCATTTACTTTTTATTAACTGCCTGTTGTGTAGGGCAAACTATTCATTTAACTATTCGTTTAACGATGGCTCTTACTTAATTTGAGGTTAATATTACGTGGTAATAAAACAAAATGATTTAGTGTCGTTCTTGTTTCCTACATTGTTAAGACTGTGCAACATTGCAACAACGTATTTACATTGCACACTGTTTACTCTCACATCTGCCTCATCTGCTCTAAGCCCTCTAAGCGGCTCTATCGAAAAATCGATCGTCGAGCTCTGACCACGCATTGAGCCCATAGACTGTATGCGTGAGCCTAACATCGTGCTGCTCGAGCTCGATTACTCTGGCCCGGACTGACTCCAGCAATGTTCCTTTAAGGAGCTGAGTCCAGTCAGTTGTCAACAGGCTGAGCGACCAAACAACTTGGTACGTGGAGCTATTAACACAATCGCTATCGTACGTTACCGTGTTTGGAAAAAAGACTCTTTTTTTTCGGACGTACAGTTCTATTCCGCGCATCCAGACAAAAATGAAGTTCCCCGGACATGGTGAGCTATGTTTATCTTTTTTACACGTCTCTTTTTGAAACAGTCTGAGTTTGATGAGATAACCTCGACCGACACGGACAAACAAACAAATTCAAGTTGTAACAAGCTACTTTACTTTTTCAAAAGTGTCTTTAACGTTAGCTTATAGTTTGATATCATGTAAAATGTGAGCTAATTAAACCAACAAAAGCCTGTGAGTCAGTGTTGTTAGCTTACTATCCTACCTGCATCACAAGACAGGCTGGTTTCACTAGACGATGTTAGGTTTGCTATTAAAGCTTGACAAGCCTTTATTTAGACCAAGTTAGCATAATTATTAGCCGGTAATGTATCACTCTTTCCAACAAGACATATATATATATGTTAATATATATGAACCTAGCTACTTCTAGGAAAGCTTTTTATTGATTACCATATGGTTCAGTTGGAGTACACGCACTATACACAAAGGCTATTAGTTTCACATTAATCTAAACACTTAGCTGTTTACCAAGTGAAGTGTTTGTGTATTTCCAGTTGTATTTCCTACTGATTTTTGCCTTTTTTCTGTTGCTGGTCTTGTTTATTCTAAAAGCTCCCTGAGCACCACGGACATGTGAAACTTGACTCTGCAGTAGTGCAGATGCAAGCCCCAGGCTGGATTGAATGGCACTGAGGATACAAGGTAAGCACTTTGCCAGTAAATTCGAACTCATTATTGATCCGTTTCCTGAGCTACAAATGACCTATGCGAGGGCAAAGTCTGCTTAGAGAGAGAGAGAGAGTGAGAGAGAGAGAGAAAAGGGAGAAGAAGGAGGACTAACATAGACCAGAAGAGTGAAGATCATAGTAGGAATACATACATTCAGGGTTTCAAAGAAAACTTAAGGTCATTATCAAGACAATATCCATCATATTACATACATGAAGGAAGACAGAAACAAGGGAGATCACACTATATGGTTTGTTTTATGATATGGGAACAGGTTTGCCATCTTGACAGTACCCTGCAGTGATGCATAAGACAATTGGAAATATAATAGGCTCATAAGCATTCAGCAAACCTGGCTTCTAGATGACTGATCTAACGTCACGAAAGCGACAGACTAAAAGGCCCCAGAGCAAGAGGAGAGACTTGTTTAGTATTCAAACAGTTTACAAATGGGGGCCTACATCCACACTTCAGGGCCTATAAGTTAATGCCCTGAAGTGTGTATGATTAAAGTCAATAGGAGAAAGGTGTTTTACAGGTTTCTTTGCACACAGTCACCTAAAGGTATATTTAAAATGTTAATCGACTTGCTATGCAGGCTTTTTATGCATAATGACCACCACCGACTGAACCGGTTTAATGCTGACGGTGGTTTCTTGCTCTTTTTTCTACATGTAGCTGTTGTTCTTCTATATAAGACTTGGTGTGCTGGTTGGAGTTCAGTGTCTTGTCTAACGGAAGTTCAACATTTATAACAAGGGACAAGCCTACAACAGAGTGCTTATCTTAGGCCTATTGTTTTGGACCGATTAAGAGGCTTGCTATCTTGTAGCCTAAGTCGTGTAATGTTGATTTATTGATCACAAATTATGCTGTTATGTTATGGTCCCCTGCTACTGTTCAGCTACTGGACAATGTTTCCTGGTGCTGTTGGATATCTAAAATTCCTTTTGTCTCTCCCCTTTGTCCTTATCATAATTCATCACATGATGATTTAAGGACTCAGGTATGTTGTCACACTATTAAGGTCCTGATCCTGAAACTAACTACTTTAATTATTGACTAATCTGCAGATTATTTTCTAAATTAATCGACTAATGGTTTTGTCATCAGAAAACAGTGGAAAGGGTTGCACCTGTTCCCAGAGCTCAAGGAGAAATATGTTTGATTTCCTATAACGGAAGGAAAGTAAAGGGCTCCAAATCCTCACATTTGAGAAGGTGCAACTGAAGATTGTCTGACATTTTCCGGGTTCCAGCTTAAAAAATGCCATAAAACAATGAATCAGTTATCCAAATATTTGCAAATTAGTTTTCTCTCAATCAACTTATCAGCTAATTGGCTTTTCTACTTTTTTCTTACTCAGGGTGGTTAGAGCCAAGAAGCTGTGAGTATCAAGGAGAACTGATACTTGATTGGATGGCACAGCATTCTTTCATTATTTAGTGTGTGATTTGTGCATAGATTTCATATTTCAATTTCCATATTGTATCAATATTAAGATCAAGATTTGGGTCAGACTCTAATTGGCTCCAGTATTCAGAACAAGAAATATGTTGATGAGGAGTTGATAGAGAATAACTAAAACAGCCCAGAATATCCCACCCGAAAGCTAGTGTATAGCTTTTTATTGTGGTTTTTGTTCAATGGGTAGGACAAAAAAGCTACAGGCTTGGTTAGTAAGATAAATTCATTGTTATTTGATGGTCATATATTATAAATCAACTGGACATGTTGATAATAAAAAGATAAAATAACACCAGTGTTATCAATCCGGTTTAACTCACTGCCACAGATAAGACAACAGCACAGGTACGCTGTATGTGCTTAGCTGCTATGTTAGAAAAAGGTGAGTGAGAGAGGAAGGTGTCAGTTTGTTAGAAAAAGCAAAAGCACAAACAGGAAACTAACACCTGTGAGAGACAGAACAGGGAGAGGGGTGGGGGAGTGGGGGTTTAGGGTTTGAAGCAGCAGGTGCAGTGAAGGGAGATGTCACACTTTGGTGTCTCTCGGCAGCACAGCCGGCAGTACATCCAAATGATTTTGAGAGGATCATTTTTTCATTTCCTGCCTGTTTGAGCGAGTGTTTTAAAAATAAGCATGAGCTCGGCCCGAGTTGAACATTCAACCGTTCAGACTCTTGATCGGGTGTCACACACCTTTCGCATTGGTTGAAGCGCAGAAGCCTTCACTGACGATAGGATTCAGTGTCTTGTTATTTCCTTTGGAAGACAAACAGCTCTGTCTGATCCCTTTTTTTATTTTTTGCAATGCGGTAAAACAGGTAGTGGCAGCACCTTTTATCTGCTGTTTTTCTGTGTCATATTCATCCTTCACCCTGAGATGAGGAACATGTGCTGCTTATCGTACTCTGCATAGAAATTGGCCCACACCCCTGTTGACTGTACACCTGTTCATCGCCTTGACTCACTTCATTGCCTTCCAAGTTCTCACCAGGTCTAACCTATTTTTACCACTGAAATCTTCTTGTTGTGGACAAAGCTGGCGAAAGAAATATGTTGTGTAGTGTAATATATTTTTCTTTCAAGTGAAATTGTTAAAATGATTGCTACCTTTATAGTTTCCTGGAGAACAGATGTGTAAACAACTTGATAAGTGGACTACTTATGTTCGGACCTTTTTAAAGGAACCAATCTCGTCTGTTATAATGGCCCATTACAATACAGTACATATTCGAGTTTCATTTATTTTTACAATCGTGTCTACTGGTTTTTAGATATTGTACATTGTTTGTTTTTTTTGTCTCTGATCCACTCTTACAAGATAAGTTTTTAACTTTTAGGCAAAGGTAGTACATCTGTCCCTCTGTCATATACTAATTATTTGGCTTTTGGTTTCTTAAACACGTCCAATTTCAGGCTCTGGACTTGAGGCTCATTTGGATATAAAAATGAATGTAAATCTCGTCTTCTAACAGCGTGGCTTTGTAATCCATTGAATAAGGGCTGCTTAGTGCCTTGCTTCAGGGTTTCTCACTCACAATTTTTTTTAGTCTACATCCATACAGAGCTTTGATAAAGAAATACATTTATTTTGTGTTTGCTTCATTTTTTGCTGAAGCGATAAAATAGCTTAAACTTTGACCCAGCTTGACAGAGTCGGCTGTCTTTACAACAATGCAAAGATATTTGGCCCAGTCTATTGTCACATGAGTACGCGCTTGACGAGGCAACTCAGTCTTTGTCAGAACGATCTCCAGGGCTTTGTTAAACATGTGATCTTTCCACATTGAGGTTTATCTTCGTGCATTACCATTGAACTCTTCATAGATCTCTAGATAATTGTGATATGTGTCAGTCAGGTACTGGTTATGCAACCTACACAAATCCATGATTTGTTGTTTTTTAAAGCTATGTTGAAATTCATTTTTATCAGTTTGTCCATAATAAGGATGCTCGATCTATCATTCATTGTTAGACTTTTTGTTTTGCAGCTAAGCATTGCTTCCTCTGAGCTTCCTCTTCATTCATGCAAGTGCCAGAAAAACACCACGGTTGTTACAGACAGGTGCTGCTCCCTCACCTCCACTTTCCCCCGCCCCTGAAATAATGACCATTACTAAGACATCAGGAGAATGTGTCAGCCTGCCAGCCAGGAGGGATTACAAGCCTGTTTCAGGTGCTCTCTCCACTGTGTGCTGACAGCACCATTCATCTCCCCTACCACCCTCATAATAATCACTTGTTACCAGAGGAAAGAGACAGAGGCAAGGTGGTTAGATGTGTAAATATAGCCTGTCTATTAATATTACCTAAGAGTTTCTCACTTCAAACCAAGGCATTATTCACAAAGCTACACTATGTTCACAGGCAGTTTTTTTCTTTTTCTTTTTGTGCGAGCATTTTTTATTTTTTTTTATGTCTGAACATCAGTGAAATTTGCCGTTTTAATTTGAGCCCTGAGGAATAGTGCAGCTGTCTCTTACAAGATTAAAGCCACTCCTTTTGAATTTCCAGCAGTCATTCACCACGATCCACAGATTAGTCTGGAACACAATACATAACACAGACCGTTTCAGTCTCCCATGAGCTGCCTCTCACACTCCATAACAATGTAGTCTTTTGTCATTACAGTTTGGCTGAGAAATGCTTTTCCCAATTCCTTTCACTTTGCCCAACGCCGATAACAATAAATGTACGATTAGCATTCCAGACTCTTTAGTTACGTTTCAGTTTGACTTATTGTTGGCTAGGAGTGCACAATTATTCTTAAATGAGATGAAAGGAACAAGTTATTTTAGAAGATATTTTTCATTTTAGTTTAATTGCAGTAGTTATTCTCAATGAAATCTCTTAATATTTCAAAATCAATGCATTTACTAATGATTAAATGTTCAGCCAGACAACCCATTACTGGTAGATTTTGTTTGATCTTTTATTCCCTTGTGAAGAAGCTTCTCAACAGCGTTTGATGTCTCACATGTGCCCCAGAAGCCTGCTGCGGTAGAACTGTATAGAGTGGAACGAACATTTAATTACTCCAGACAGACAAGGCAGCCAGTCAGAGGTGTGGTAAATGTCATCAGAAAAGAAGGAGAAAAAAAAAAATCAACAGCTCTAATTCTCCAGAGAGAAGAACTTCTTCAGGTTAATTCTGATGTGATGCAAACTCATAATTGTCAGTTTCTCATTCTGTATTTGTGGAAATTAATGAATGTAGTTTGTTGACATTTGGCATGTACGGGGAGCTATTTGGGGAAACAGAAGAGTCTTTGTTGAACAAAAGCAGGAAGTTGGTCCAGTCCTCTCCTGGGTTCAACCAGATGTGGCGGACTGGGCAGATGGCTGCCCCAAAGGCCTGGACTAACACTGCACCTTTCCCATGTTGTCATGTTGACTAAACGAATTTAACTGGAGTACTTTTTTTTTTTTTTACACACTTCTGAATTGTGTTTACTCCCTATCAGATGAGTGTAACTGCTGAGTGTTTACCCTAGTTTTCTCAGAAGTCTAAACCATAACTAAACCGTGCACTTTTAACTAGGCCAAGGCCTTATGAACACAGTCTTGGTTTGTCTTTATAGCCTATCTGCAAAAACAGGATTACATGGATGACCTCTTGAGCTCAATAAAAAAAAAAGTGTATCGTAATTCTTTTTTTGTTTTGTGTACCCATCGTATTGCTTTTAATAGGAAGGTCCGGACATGTGACCACCCCTTGCCAGGTTTATATTACAGTTGCAGTTACTAAGTGCAGTTTACTAAGAGAACATACACATTTTAGAAAAGATGTTTCCTGTTGAATCTGGTCTTAACTGTAACTGGAGCATAGAGGTACTTCTGTGCTTGATCCATGTCACAGTTTTGTCACTGCTGTAGCCAAGGAGTTCATTCAAAAGTAATGAGGGCTTGTTGACAAGGTTAAGCAGTTAAGTGAGGGTTGCATTATTTAACATGAACAACGCCTCGGTCAGTGAACTTACATGGTATGAAATAGGCTGAACCTTACAGAGTATCACTTGTGTTCAGAGACACATGGCTTCTTCATGTAGCTTTTGAGTAATAGCAGTTATGTTACTTGTAGTTTAAGGGCAGGGTCACTGCAGTATGAAAGTCTGCTCTTTGCTTGTCGTTCTCTCTTTTTCTTTATACAGGATTCACTTTTACTTCCTAGTCCCGGTGGACGCTCTGTCACATGCTATCCACGAGCCAGTGTGTTGTCATTGCTGTGATGCTCGACAGTTGAGCCATTGCTGCCAATAACTGAGCAATCCAACTATCCTAGTTCTGGCCATTTGAAAACAAGTGTCTGACAATCTGACATAATGGCCTGCTTATCAGATTGGTTGACTGCCAGAGAAACGAGGAAGAAACATATAAAACCATTGCATTGCTTTTAAAACCCACAGTGAAGTGTTTCCCCATATTTGTTTTTATTTTGTGTTGATCAGTATGGAATCTAACTCATCTTGTTGCTGAACTATTGATGTTGAAACATTGCTCGAATGTCAGTGGAAAGATTCAAGTCTCAGTTGGAACATCAAACTCTTCTGGGTGGACTTTGAGCATCATAAAAACATCCCATAAAAGGTGCAGACTTTGTAATCAGTCATTTACATTTTATATAATGACAACAACCATGAAGTAGCCCTTGTCTAGTAATATTATCTGTGGAGGTATACAGAGAAATATTTTATTATACAAATATACGTCATGTCCTGTTATCAGACGTGTATTTCCTACATCATTTTCCCATTACATCATGGATCACTGGCACACTATACACATTGACCTCATGAAATGCTAAGAAACTGCAGAGACCTAGAATTTACAGTGTAGCTAAACAGGTGTTGGAGTAGTATTAAGAGGTTCGGGTGGACAAGCTTTTCTAATACAAATTCTGGGATGGCTGCACATTACGTTTGTTGTTTAAACACCACGAACAATATTTGAATTTTCATCATTTTAACTATAGGTACAGAGTCTACATGAAAATGATTGACAACTTTAATTATAGTCACACATTTTTTGAAACAAGACCAAAAAAAACAAACTGGAAAGCATTATGTCTACAGTTGTCAATAGTAAGCATATATCTCCATCAACAGCTGTTACTTTCAAACAGAATTGTCCACTAAGGTCCAAACATATGGGCAGTGGCCTAGAGACTTTACTGTTGGTCATTGACATTGTTTGTTTCCTTTGTCCATTGTTCCTGCATGAGACAGTGAATTTTCTCTGGCATATCACTGTCATCGGAAAGAAACCTTATATTTCTAAAAAAAAAAAAAAAAAAGTCTTCTCAGGGATTTAAGAAAGGCTGAGTGTCTTTTTATGGTTGTAATATTTTAGGAATTATAGGCAGCACATCGGTTTATTAATTTTAATGACCCCCCCGAGTGTCAGAAGACGAGTTCACACATTTCCAACCGTTAAACATCCAGAGCAGTGAGGTTTTAACAGCAGTGATAATGAGTGCGGCTCAAGCAAAATGGGACACCGGTAGTTAGTTTATCTGTGGCTGTGAAGAATGAAAGTGTTACGCTGACCTTCCAGAAATAACAATCATATTTTGTCAATACACTATGTTGGTTATCTTTTTTTCAGTGTCAAAGTGTGCTCTAGTTGGCAGAGGAAGGCTGGCAGTCAGTTCATACTGAGCTCACTGCCAGTCATCAGTCCACACCCGTCTCACCAGTTTATCTGCATTCTTGAGAACAGTTTCGGTTCTGTTTGGCCGGCTGTTGTTCATTTGTCTCTAGAACCTGTAATCTGAAAGGACTTAGAAATGTATTTACCAGTTTATCACCCTTAGTCTCTCAATCACTCACTCTCATACACCTTGAGTCTCAGCTAATTCATTCAGCAACATTGAATTCAATCATACTGCTCTGATTACTTGTCTACACTGTATGCTGTAACAGAGAAAGGGAGTATGATAAACATGTCACATACCAGACTTGCATCCACATAACTGAACAGATCATTTCCATCTGTTTTATATTTAGCACCCAGTTTAAGTACATAATTGGCCTTCACAGTGTTCAGATGATTTCTCAAACAGGCACAAACAGCAATTCTGTAATAATATATATATTCAGTCATGTTAAGCTCTAATTTCTCCCACCTTAAAAATTACTTTTGAATAACAACCTCAAGCATTAGGGCATATACTCTTTGGTCAGCTATTAGATATCTGTGAATTATCATTGCCTATGGGGACATTAACTGTTAAGTAGCATTAATGTGATCAATGGGCTGTGAGGCACTTTGCAAGTCATTAGTTAAATTGTCAATGTCGGCACAGGGAAAGCCATTAATACTGCAAATAGACAGCAGGATTCAAAGTGAGACTTTCTCTAATCCCTTACTAGGCAACCTGGATAAGGTTTATTGGTCTGGGATTTCATGATTCCTTCCACAGTGGGATGTGTGAGGCCTGTTTGCAAGATCTTTTTCTCTTGTAGTGTTGTAGTTTAATCTCCATTTCCTTGCAAGCTTCATCTGAATGCCACTGGTATCTTCTGAAACAGTGGTGTATGACATTTGAGATGCTCTTAGGGGGGACTGGCATGTGGTATTATATTGGCAGAAAGCAACAGGCAGGATGACTTGCAAAATACTCTCACAGTGTGGTTACTGAGCTGCAAACGCCGGAAAAACTGTTAGGCAGTTCTATTGATATCTCAGGCCCGCATGTATTTAGGAGATAGGGACACTGATGTGAGGATGTTGACTTATTAATTCATGTGTATACTTGTTAATGTAAACCTTTACACAATGAAACCAGGAATCAAACAATGATTCACATTTTTTGCTTGTTTCCTAGATGGCATCTCCTTTCCCATGGACACATAGCAGCAATTTAACAAAAGTTAACATTTCTTTTTAGTCGGATTCGGGCTAACCCTTAAATAAACTTCTAAAAGTTGTAGACTGATATATTTCTTAGTGGCCCAAGGCAAATTGTGTAGTTGGTCATTAGGAGTGGATTTAGTTGAACAGTATTAAGAAAAAGGGGCCAATTATTTGTTTTGAGAGCACCATATGAGGAAGCATGTCACAAAACAGCTTCTTTCTAACACTATTATTGGCACTGTGGCCTTGGCCAACCGCTCTAAAGGTCCAGAATTAACCTGTCTGGAAATCCAGTCAGTATTTCTATTGCGAGACACAAAACAAATGCAGAAGGTCAGGGTATTCTTCAAACAAACTAGTTTGTACAATGTGCCATTCCATCACATCTAAAGGCAAAGGGGATTATTGCTTCTCCAAATGTCCATGGTCTAAAGTCAGAGCAAAAAGCCTTCCATCATAAGGTGTGACGCAATACTCATCTAAATGGGGTTGGTGGTGCAACCTTTAAGGCAGTGACATGAGTGGTTGTGTGAGAGAGTTTAACCCCTGCATACTGTTTCTCCTCCACAAACATTTCCAGTTGCAATGTGAAGTGAATGGGCTTGTCAGATGTTCATTCTCGAAACGTTTCCGAAATTCCGAAATCAGAGAGGTATGAGGGGAAGGGCTTTTAGACGCTGATGCTGATCAACATTCAAGCACTTTGTTTGAAGCATACTAATACTTTAAAGGCCTACAATCCATCAGAGGCCTCATTACTTTGTGACTTCTGTTCAGAGGGGTCTCATCTGACGATAATTGCTCTACATAGGTTGCCACCAGTTCTTATTCCAGGTCTATCATGATATAGCCCCTCCTTTGACTCTGTTCTTAATGTGGCTTATTGTTGCTTAGGATTCTCCTGAAAAAATACAAAGGAGAGTTGGTCTCGAGAATAAACGTGTCTGGAAATCCAGGAGCCAGCTTTTCCTATTGTGAGACACAAAACAATTGCAGAGAGGCTAACTTTGCTTCTCTGAGAAGCTCGCCAGACGCCACTTTTTCCTAATGTGTTGCAGAGGAAGAGGTGAATTATCTGAATGACACATGGCCTGGTATGTGGGAGGGTTGCTTTCCTCCCTGACCGTCACATCCTTGGTTCCAGACTGGCTGACGAAGTGTGATTTGGAGCTTTTAATGAGGTCATGAAATAGGTGGTCACTCGGTGAGAGACTTAGTCATGCTCCTTGGAGAACTGTGATTATTTAAGGAACCGAAAATGGCTTTATAATGACCGCTTATATTAATTCCAAGTAAATGTTAGATGTAGAAAGAAGGATTTTCTCTTCTCTCTCTTTATATATATATATATATATATATATACACGTCCAGTGTTATAACATCAGTAATTGATAGTTATATTATTACATTTGTCTTAGTCAATGTTGTAAATTCCTATTTCTTCATTTGGTGGAACCACTTTTCCTCAACTGACCACATTCAGCTACTTCTGCTTCAGTTAGTGACTTCATACATTTCGTCTTATGACATTGTGTA
This sequence comes from Scomber scombrus, assembly GCF_963691925.1. Lineage (NCBI taxonomy): Eukaryota > Metazoa > Chordata > Actinopteri > Scombriformes > Scombridae > Scomber > Scomber scombrus. Next base: position 5,962,943 of record NC_084971.1, on the reverse strand, counting down.
AAATCCTTAGAGAATGCTTGTGAACTTGAGCTCATTAGTCATTGGGCGAAATAAAGGAGCAAGAGGCCAGCCAGTCAAGACAAAACGACAGTTGCGCCACTCACTAATAAGACAACGTGTCTGTGGCTGCATTGATCCATGTCTACTGTGGCACAGTCCAAAGACCTCCTCTACATAGGCTTTCTCCCAGAACAAATGGGAGAACAATAATACATTTTCCTCAAACTATTCTTGAAATAAAAAGAATGTTTGGTGCCTTATTCAGCCTTTCGGTGTAATTGCGCTACACTACATTAAAGGATGCTTTTACTTCTATCAAAACAGAATAGCAGACAGGGCCAGGTTTAATGACACATGATGATTAAGTTCCCTGTGCTTTGAATGTTTATTTTGGACCACACATTAGTAAGATTATCCAAATTACAGGACGAAAGGAGAAATTTCGGAGAAATTATAGCACGTATTGCTCATTACCACATATCTTAAAACCGTCTCTTTTGTAGGGTTTACGCAAGTCCTTTTCTGGTCCTTTATAAAAAGAACACTGTGAAGTGACAGTCAACACTGCAAGACAGTCTTTGACAAATAAGTAATAGGCTTCTGTGAACATTTTGAGATGTGTTTTGTTGACTGGACAGATGTCAAGGGTCTTGTTCTGGGAAAGCAATACCAAGAGAACAAAAGGTCAGTCGGACGAGGTCAGCCTGATCTTGAAGCATCTCATTAGCTGCAACATCAATCGGGAAACCAAGTCGGACTATTGGTTCAGGGCTTGAACTGGGCTTGATAAGAAAGATGATCTATACTCTACATTCTACTGTTTAAGTTTTGATGCTACATTCGTCTAAATCAAATTTTTTCCTCTTCATTACTAATGCAAATTGTAGCTGTGTATTTATCTCTGCTTGATTTGTTGCTTTGTGTTTGGGGTTTTCTTGGCTCACATAGGGCCTCTGGGGGGTAACTAGGCATGATCAGAGTACAGTAAAGGCAATAACTCTGTGTTACCTTATGTTACAGAAATCAGTTCATTTTACTGTTATGTCTGACCATTTGATAAACAAAAATGTCTATCATTTTTGAGTAAATGAAAATCCACATAACAAAACTGGTTATTTTATTACAATATTGGAAAAGGGGGGCGGAGTGAGTTTGAGAGAGAGGCGTGTGGGTTTAGGCTAGGGGGGCGAGAGGGAGGACATGATCCAAAAAGTATGCTGCAATGGTCATTCAGCATTTTTGAGATATTCCCCAGGAATAAAACAGTGTTTATTTTAAGAGTAATTGCAGGAAGTCCTTTTTTCCATTAGTACTAGCTTCACAGCAGAGCATTCAGGCCCAGTCAAAACAATGCAGCTTAGCTGACTGCGTTTATCTAGCACCAGCCACATGTGTTAAATAAAGAGGCTGTGGATGAGAGGGGAGTTGACTGCTGGAAGTCAAAGACATCATATTTAAGTCTGCATTCTACTTGTTCAACAGTTGTCTGATAAATTACTATTAAACATTTTCGGAAGAGATTTGAAGATTTTAATTGCTATTTTTATTCCCAATTCTTATCATTTTGACGTAGGTGGTTTTCCGTGCTGACTAAAATCTCTTCAGGGGTTGCTAAAAAATCTTCTATGAAGGAAAAACGTCTGTCTATTAGTATCAAAATTTGTACGGTATAATACCAGAATTTGTTACAGCATGGATTAAAGAAGGGTGGCTAAACTGTTTTATATATTACCTGACAAATTAAACCCTAAAATACAGACTTGGTCAAGTGAAGGTCCTCAATGGTTTGAAATGTATGCATTTGAGCTCTTCACACTCACCTTTTAACCTGTGTGTGTATTCACAAATTGCACTGAGAGTGTTTATAGAAGATCCTGTCATCTTTTTTTTTTCTATCGATGTGAAAATTGAACCTTGATGTAATGCCTTATTGTGTTTTCCTCCTGAAAATTGCTTTGAAATACCACACACACTTGATTCATACATGCATGCAAGATTAAATTGTACTGAATCTGTTTTAGGCTACTCCACATTTTTGTTTATAAGACATTACTGTGTCAAAACAAATATGATATCACATGAAACTATCACCTCACCAGAAAGTCTTCAGTACATTGGAGCATTACATTGACTTGCGAAAAAGCATGTAGAGCTACTCAGTTCACTTCTCATTACCAGTGTGTGTGCTGCTTGATACAAGACAAGTGAGCTGTGAACATGCCCCTAATGAGTGCCAAACATGAAGGTTAATAAGGCAGGGTTGCTTCTGTAATTAGCTTCATCAGCGTCAATGGCAAGATCTCATTCTGCACTGTGTCCTTCTCCAAGTATGGTCATTGGCTCAGGGAAAGGCTCTGGGGACACAGGACATTAAGGGACTGCATTGTCAATGTGTACTTTCACACAATTGGATGGACAGCCAAATGCATAAAAAATGCAGTCTTGCTCTGTGTATTTGTTCCGTTTCCATGGTGTTTTATTAGGAAAAATCAGCCCACAGACCACACATAAACACACACACTATTTCCCCATTTAATTCCTCATACGCTGTGAGCAAATACTGTTAGAATTTTCAGTAGTCTTGTGTGTTAAAATAAATGTCCAACCGGCTGTCCATTAGAATGGCTTCATTGTGTTGGTGCTGACAGAGGGCTGCCTAGCAAGAGACAGACAGAGGTGGCTGGCAAACTGCCTGGGTGGGTAACAAGCTCACTCGTGACCCATGTGACAATGAGTGGCCAAGTTGAGCCTGTATATGAGTGAGCCAGCATGACCTCATGCCACCTCTGTTGTACAGACAAGGCACAAGGATGCCATTGCCAAATGTCAACAAGGCATTACCATAATTCTATTGTCAACACCAGAGGATGTCACATAGATGCAAAAAGAGGCAACAGCTGGATTAGCAGACATGTCCATGGCATAGTTTTCCCACAGTGAAGGAAAAAATATGATGTTTCAAACATTCATTCATAGCTACAAATGTCATGCATCTAAATTCGAGTTTGAAGGCTAGGTCAGAACTCTTTGCTGAGAGGAGATTTGTTTCTAAATGACTAGCTATTTAGTGATAATGGGAAGCCATGGTGTGATGTTTTTAAATTGTTTGGTTGCTAGCTAAGCAGACACAACTAAATGCTTTAAAGCTTGTAGAATAAGCTCAAAGGGTAATTGCCTAGTTAATTTGGTTAATTTGGTCTTGACCTTTGGTGTCTGACAGTTTTTTAAAGCTACTGTTTATTTGCGCTGTGAAAATTCAACATTTATTAACTGACAGTCTGCTGTTTTTTTTATTAACTATACCCTTCATATAGTTGGATCATTTTCTTTGTGCTATAGAAATTCACCTGAAATTAGAGACAGTTGATCACCCAGAATACCTCAGGCCTCTCGTTGTGGCAGCCAACAGTCTGCATCATATATGCAGTGTTATTCCACCCTCAGTTCATTATTTGGACTTAGGCTGGTGTCTGTCTCTGGACATGTGCCCTCAAAGCCTGTGTTGTAATACAGTATTGTTAAGTCATAATCACCTGTTGAGACTGTGGGAGAATTGTGAATATTGTTCAGTGCTTGTTGGCTAAGGTTTGAAAACGCCAGGAGCCAAGTCTATTTTTACGTGGTCTAAAAGTTCACAGCAACAAGCTAGAACTGGCAGGATTCTCAGTACAAATGCAAAGCCTCGTCCAAAAGTCATCGTCAAGTACGTCATTTGTTTCTAAAAAGACATCTGCAGCATTCATTTGCCTTGTGAGACTTGATTATTCTTTTAGCCACGCTATCTGTGTTTTGGATCGCTGTTTGGTTTTTGCTCAAAATTTGAGCACAGTTGTCGCTGGTTATTTGCGAGAGCATCGGCAGGTGGTGAGTGGGATCCGGGATTCTAATCACTAGGTGTATGTGTGGTGATTTGACATGGCTGATTGCTGGTGAACAGAAGTGTGACGCAACCAATCTGGTTGAGAGACATCACACTGCATCTGCTAGCACCCACATTTATGTCTGGAAACAGAAAACATAATTGACATAATGTTACAATAGTAAGCAAATACAGCTAGGTCATTTCTAGATGTCTAGATAGATGGTTGGCGATTCAGTACTGTATTGAACAGCAAAAGTCTTTTGAGAATATACCATCTCCTATTTGTACTTTTAGATTTGTCATCTTTTTCTCACCAAATGGAAATGCTAAATTCTTCTAAACAATTGTCTAAAATTGTGTAACATTTGTTTGAGAGGGGGTGTCACAAGCAGTTTAACAAAAAGATATGTCAGAGTAACTTTGACTGACTTGATACTAAAAAAAAAAAGCATATCTAAGGTCAAGCTTTCTAGAGCTTCCAGCATCATCTCACGCTCCTAAACTGTAACCAAAACTTTAGAATTCTGGCAAGTTGCCTGCCCTATTTTTTGCTTTTAATCATCATAAAGTTTCAGGGTTATAGAGTGGTACAGTCGATGTTGTTTCCAGATACACTAAATTCACCGTCTTCGCTTTTCCCTCTTTGCAGACTGCGACTCAGTGGGGGTACTGCAATGACCAGCCGGCACCCTAGCCATGCAGACAGCGCTCATTCCACAGACAAACAGCCACCTGCCGCATCTCCCAAGCTCCATGTCCAGCGATCTCTGTCAAAGGAGACCATCACCATCCACTTCTCAGCTCTCGGGAAGGAGGAAGAGGAGGAGGAAGAAGGGCTGCACATGGCATCTGCATCTCCTACCTCAGCCACTCAGGATGACTCGAATATTGTGACAGGCTTAGAGGCAAGTGAGGAGATGTTTGAAGGGGCGCAGTTGTTCTCTGCGGCTGAGGCTGCTGTCATTCCAGAATCCACCAGACTGTCTCCTGTTTCTAGACGTGACGCCAAAGCTTCTCCCACGCAAACGCCGTCATCCCGCGTTGCCGAGCAGAAAGGCTCGAGTTCTAATTCCTTTCCCACTAAATCATTGAGCTTTCCCTCCAGTGACAAACCCTTCTACAACTTGGTGAAGTCTCTCTCCTCTGACATTGAGTCCCGTGATTCTTCTGTTACTGCTCCAACAATAAGGCATAGGCAACTGATGAAGTCTTTGGTCAAATCCTTATCTTCAGATACATCCCAGGAGTCATCCTCCTCCTCCTCCTCCTCCTCCTCCACGTCCTACCGTCTTCCAGAACCCCGCCTTAACTTGCAACTCTTCAAGCAATTCACACAGTCCCGGATGTCAGCTGCCGCCACGTCATCGGCTGGTGATTCAAAAACTGCTCCTTCCTCTCCATTAACCTCACCAGATGCCCGCAGCTTCTTTAAAGTCTCAGAAGTGGAAGCACGAATTGAAGACACTAAGCGCCGTCTCTCTGAGGTCATGTACGAACCACTACAACTTCTGAGTAAGATAATGGATGAAAAGGGCAGCAGCAGCATTTACCGACCCAAAAACCTATCTTCCAGTGCCTCAGAACTCTCCGAGGTTACGTCTATCAATGGTCACATGGAGAGCAACAACAATTACTGCATCAAAGAGGAAGAAAGAGCTGAGTTGGAGGCCGAGAGACTCAACGGTGGGGCCTCTGGTCCGGCTGAAGCACTTTCTCCCCTCTCTATTGACACTAAGAGCCCCAACAAATCGTCTTTACTTTCCATGTCCGCTCTTGCAAAACAGGAGGATGATGAGTTTTGCATCCTGTACAATGAGGACTTTGAGACTTGCACTGACACCGAAGGTGATGACGGTGACAGAACTGATGATACTGGAACTGGTAGTCAAACTAGAGTACCACTAAGTGGTAGTACAGAACCATACAGTGAAGCTGAAACGGAAAGTATTGAGCCGGCACCAAGTGTTCCACACTATACCCTGATCATCCTCACTGTACTGGTATATGGGTATTTTGTATTACCTTTTCCCAGCTACATTGGAGGGATGCTGCTTGGGATTGGGCTGGGATTCTTTTTAGCCATTGGTGTTGTATGGCTGACTGGACCAAAACCTTCAGGCAGTTTTAGACATTCCAGACAACATGGGAAGCTGTGGAATCTGACAAAGTTGGACATTAAAGAACCGGAAATATTTAAGGTCAGTGAATCTTTTTTTGTTTTTTCTTTGATTCAAAGTGCTCAAATCCCACTGGTCAGTCTGTCATGCTGCAGACAGCGTGACAGACTGGCCAGTAACAACGACTGCTCAGAACATTTTGTAAGCACAAACATTTTATAAGAGTATTACATGATGGATTACATAATGATGTTTTTAATAAAAACTGAAGTGTATTAAAAGTTAAGCCTAGTCTGCTAACTCTGATTTGTGTTGTTATTAGAAGTGTTTAAACCCTGTCGCAACCTTTAGGCCACAGTAGACACTGACACTGACACTCCTGTCTTTGTGGATATTATACAACCTATTACAGGGCAATTTGAAAAATATAAAAACAAAAACATTTAGGTAAAAAATGTTCAGGGGTTTTTAAGGTATTGCATACTATTCGATACATACATCTGTCCAGAGATACCCTTCAGGGAAGAGTTATTTTTTACTGAGTGTGCTCGGGGTCACGTTGCCTCAGGGCTGCAGTGTGTCATGGAAAAAAAGTTCATGTCCAATACAGACTGCAGGGCTTTATACAACATTATCCATTTTGTCAGAGACAATGTAATTCTATTATGTAATTGATAGAATTACATAATAGTAAACTTATTTATCCATCAACCCTTCCATTATCCATAACGTTACTCACTTATCCTGTGCAGGGTTATGAGGACAAATATTTCTATTAAAACAACAAACCACAAAAGTGTTGAGTTCTGTTTTAAATTTTGAGAAAATCATGAAAAACTACATGACATGAACTTATATAATAAAAAGACGTAAGATTTTACTTCATCATGGCACTGTGTAGGGCTGTGTCTGTGGGATGCTGTGTACAAAGGCAAACGTGCAATTTAGGAGGAACCTTTCCGTGACAGATTTCATATTAAAGTGACAAAGCAGCAAATAGGCTCGACGTGGATCTGGGGCTTAATATAGCCAGAGGAACTTCAAAGTCCAACGCAGAAAACAAATGACAAACAAACTAGTTACAAGACACTCTCTTATCAGTGTGAAGTTCACAGAAAGAGACAGGTAACCTTTTTCTAACAGTGCAGAAACATGTTACATAGGTGACATCACACTATGAGCAGATATTTACAGTGTCCTCATTTTCCACAAAAAAGTGTTGGATGTTGTTTTCTCTGTGTTTGCTGTTGCTCAAAAGCATTTTTCTCTTCAAATGCTTAGATTTGCAATTTATTTTGTTCATGACAAAACATACACATTTATTTTTTCTCATATAACTGCTTTGCAAGTCTTTCCTTGAAATGTAATCTACATTATATAAACCGGTTATGTCTTCTCTCCAGGGCTGGATGAATGAGATATCAAACTACGACCCAGAGACATACCACGCCACACTGACACAGTCTGTGTTCGTCCGGCTGGAGGGCTCCACCATTCGCCTCTCTAAACCCAACCACAACGTCGCCCGCCGTGCCACACACAATGAACCAAAACCTGACGTCAACTACATCAGTCAGAAGATCTATGATCTCACCAACAGCAAAGTATGTGATTACATTACTCTTCTCCTGATAGGATTATATAGATCCTTAAAGCTCTGGAAATGTTAAGGAAATTTGATCTTAATCTTTCCGTAACTTGGTTTTGTGGTTAATTTTAACTATAATTACTCATTAAGATGATAACTCTGTATTGAATAACACTTATAGTAAATTTAGTCCACTTCAACATTTTATCATCGATAATGACAAATACTACAGCATGAAAATTGTCCTTTTTTTATAGGCTTGACGAAGGCATGGAATCCAAGCTAAACTTTCTCTTTAAATCTTTCCCTAGGTATATCTAGTGCCTCACAGCCTGGCCAGGAAGCGTATATGGAACAAAAAATACCCCATCTGCATTGAACTCGCCAAACAGGATGACTTCATGTCAAAGGCCCAGGGTGATAGGTGGGAGCCCAGTGAGAGCTGGACCACAAGGGATAAAGGAGAGGGGACAGGAGGAGCGCAGGAGCGAGGATGGTCTTCCTCCTCCAGCAGAGACCTGACCCTCTATCTGTTCGGAAGGACTGGGAGGGAGAAGGAGGAGTGGTTCCAGAAGTTTCTTTCAGCTTCCAGGCTCAAGGCAGATTTGAAGAAAGTGTCCAGTGTTGCGGGGAGTAAGAGCGGTGAGCATAACAATGTTTTAATCAACAAGACCACTGTCAGTTGCTCCTCTGCAATTGACAGTTTTAGAGTGCATAAACCCTTTTTTTATTTGTCCTTTTGTGTGTTTTTTTTAAGCCTAAAATGGTCTAAATCCACAAACTCCTCCTAACTAAAGTTTTGCTATTTTAGGAACATCGAGTACAGCATCTAATTTCTCACCTTTCTCTGAAATTCACTGTGGCCTGCAGCTCTGAGTTCTCACAGTCGCAGCAGCAGCCGCAGCAGTCTGGACGAGGCGCTGGGATCTCAGCCCAGGTCGAAGGACTCCTCAATCTCCTCAACATCGGGCAGTGCCAAAGCTAAGCCACTGCTGGACTACAGTGTCTACATGGCCTCTTTACTGCCAAAACAGGTGGCGACCAGCCCTACAGCTGCCAGCCCTGTTCTCCAGAGTCCACAGAGCAGCCCTGGAGCTGATAAGAAGGTAAAACACACTCCTCCTCCATTAACATTATTCAACACACTTTTTTTTCTCTCTAGTTTCCTTTTATTAGACCACATACTGGTCATCTCATTTGCAGTGCCAGCCCATTATGTAATTCCAAACAAGAACAAGCAGCTAATAATGTGGATTATCCTTGTAAAGATGTAGTCAGAGGGGTAGAATAAGATTGTATTGTTGTGGGTTAAATAAGAGACACAAGATTAATTTTCTTTCTATTCTTTTTTTCCTTTCTATTCTGCCTGCGTTGTCATTAGCTTCTGAGCACCACCTCAGCTCAGACGCAGCCCAGGGAGGCAGAGGAGGAGGAGGAAGAGGAGGAGGATCATGTTGCCTGGGTGAATGCGGCTCTCGGCCGGGTCTTCTGGGACTTCCTGAGCGAGCCCTACTGGGCTGAACTGGTTTCCAAGAAGATTCAAATGAAGCTCAGCAAGATACGGGTAAGTGGAAGAAGGAAGGCCCACAGCAAAACTCTCCTTTTTGAAACAGTGGTTGAAACTGAAACACGCAAACAAGAGGACGAGTTAAAGTAGAGAGTAGAGAAGAAATAACAAGAAATTAGTCATGACCACCTTCTTGCAGAAAACCACATGTGGGCACACACACACAAGCTTTCCAAATGTCAGTGTGTGTCTTTGTGCAGTTCTTCGCAGGCCCCAGCGGCTCCACACAGGGCTCAAGGACAGAGGGACACAAACTTCTTATCCTTCACTTCTATCCCTTTATCCCACTTCTTCTTTCTGATCCTGTCCCCCAGGCAAACTTGTTTTTCTTCATTATAACAATGTTTTGTTGTGCATGACTGCAGGTAATATTGTAGTCTTAGTACAATGGTGGAAAAACATTGAGCACAGTTAAGCCCACAATCGACCAACAAAAATGTTGATTATAAGGTTTGGTGCAATCCAGAGCGTCTCATTCGTGGGTGTGTGTGTGTGTGTGTGTGTGTGTGTGTGTGTGTGTGTGTGTGCGTGAGTGAGTGTGCCTGTATATACAGCATCCAAAATCTGATATTCACTCTTACAAAACAATATTAATGTATCACAGATGATATACTCTCATGCAATATTTTCATATTTGGTTATATCATATATCTAAAAATGAATTATTCATATACACTATGCTCATCGCTGTTGTATCCTTTGGTCTTTTCCAGTTGCCTTACTTCATGAACGAGCTAACCCTAACAGAACTGGACATGGGTGTGGTCACTCCCAGGATCCTTGGTGCATCCAAACCTTCCATTGACTATCGAGGCAAGAGAGAAAGCGCACACACACACACACACACACACACACACACACACACACACACACACACACACACACACACACACACGCACACACACACACACACACACGGAATGCTGAACCAGTGGTAAATTGAGCTCTGTGCATGATTTCTTTGAAAGTCTCCATTTACCGCACAGTATTTGCTTTGCCACAGAGCGACATTGTAGTCTATTATGTTTAAAAGCACAACACCCCCACACTGATCAGCTGCCGGTCAGTTGGCTATGTCTACATTAGAGATAACTTATAAACAGGTGGTAATGCAAGGTAGTTACCAAGGAATCAGGATGCATTTTGTTAGCTTAAGTAGCATGTATACTGTCAAATACACACACACACACACACACATACTGCAAAAAGAACCAGCTAGAAGACATTTTCCCACATTGGATATGAACGAAATGCTCGAAAACACAAGATTTAATATATAAATAAATAAATAAATATTATAAATAAATAATGAAAATTGGCCACTCAAAAGACATTTGCATGCAGCACCCTCATGCAGCTTGTACCAAAGATCTATTCCAGCAACAAGATCCTAATAACATAAACATGTACAAGTTAAATATAGTGCTGCAGTAACATATTAATTTCATAACAATAAACTACAGTCACACTGTCAATATTTGTATTCAACATAACACAAATGAAGATTAGCGTTTGTTATACCCCTTGCACATTCTTGAATATAAAGCCAAACACACACACAGGAGCTCACGGTATATGTGGAGTAAACAAGACAAAGCTCCTTACAAGTTAGAATCATGCCCACATTTCACAATTCCCATCACTCTGTACACAAATTGTGTAAGTGCCACGTTCAGAGGTGTAAACAAGGTGGGAGAAGAAGAAAAAAAAGAGTTGAATTCATTTGAGCTAGTTTGACAGAGTGCTAATGAGTAGCAATGAATGAACATACAGTAGATGATGTTCCTGTGATGGTGTCCTTTCAGTATGTATTAAAATCAAATGTGGCTAAAATTCATAGCAACAAATTGGAGCATTGTTGAAATCTTTCCAAAATCTAGATAATTTAATTTTTAAAACTTTGGAGTACCAGAAGAAGTCTAAAATGTCAAATGGGGTGAAGACTTTTTTAATGCACTGAATGGAAACAAGTTTGTGTGGACAGAAGTGACATTTTGTCTCATGACTGGTCTTTCATCACTCCCATTCTTTCTCAAGCCTTCTTGCTGTGAGTAGCGAGGTCACAACACTGACGCTGTGTCCGTGGGCGACTTTGACTTGTTTTCCATCTGCTGTAACTCTGCACACAAACTGACTTAGATGCTTACAGTGCTAAAAACATCAATATGACAAGGGTCGCATCATCTGATTCCTGATTCAATGCGTGTGATAAGAAATGTATTGTATGTCATGTGCTTATGAATCAGCCAAAAAAAAAAAAGGAAATGCAAAAATCACTGATTCAAAATACAAAAAAATAAAAAAGGTGACAAAAACAAAGATCATTTGCTTTTTTAGCCCCAATAAGCATGCATTAGTATAATTGTAATTACAGCCAATAACAACAGTAATTGTTCCACTCAGAAAGCACAGGCAAAATGATGTCAACTGTGCATCACACTGTGTGATAATATGCACTTACACCTACTCAGCTTGTTAAAATAGTGCTATACTTGAGGTTAGAGAGACATGGCTGTTACTTGTGGGTTCTCTTTTGGTCTACAGCTGCTGCCACAAACCTTTTTTACCAAGAGTAACACTTCTTAGATTGTTGTTAAAGTTATGAATGTATAAACACGCTTATGTGCCGAGAAAGAGCACATGCACTCAATTTGTGTCAATGCATATCTTTAACCACAGGTCTTGCACGCTGCAGATCCTGGAAAAACGCTTAATAAGTGGCCGTTCTGTTTACAGGAGCGTAATGGAATTTGATTGGTTAAGTGAACTCTTAGCTGAGCGCAATACAATGCGTCTCTAAGCATTTTAGCAGGTCTTATCTGTAGAGGCTTAGCTTTGTGAGGTCTTAGCTGTGTAAGGGGACCATAGGTTTGCCTGCTGGTGTTGCACAACTACAGTGGCTGAAGGAGCAGTAAAGTTTTCAGCCAACTGTGTTGTAGTTTTGATCAGAAGGAGCTTTGTACGCCATTTGTCAGAGGAGTCCATCTATGATCATCCAGACGCACGTCAGCAGTGAGCCTTCCATCTCTTTTGTACTGCGCTGCTTTTTCTCATTCTCCCTCACATTCTGCTAGCTTTTTTTTCCTCCAAAGACACGTCTCTTCATCTGTTTCATATTTCTACTGTCTCCAACTCTCTTCCCAGTTCTCTCTTCCCCTTACATTCCCTTTCATACCATCTTCCTCTTTGTGTCCGTTCTCGCTCTTTTAGTCTCGGTATCTCTCTTCCTCCCTCCTGTGCTATGAGTCACTGGCTCATTTTTATCACTGCAGCACTCACATAACCTTATAATGAGAGCAGGAATTGATTCCATCTCCCACTGAGATGGCAACGGCATTTCTTGGAACAGCTCCTGACTAAACACACCTCAATAGCCACTCGGAACACAATCAGGGTGCACAGGCCACCGTTATGTTGATGTTGTTGATGGTTCATCAGCTTTAATTTTGCTCTCATTTAGAAACCTCAATATGTTGCCAAATGTTATGATTTTTTTCACAACAGATTGCAAGTGTACTGCTCCAGATCACTCAGTGTCAATGTAAAACAGCAAAGTGCCTCATTTAAGCCTGTCACAGTGCAATATCGTAATTATCAACATCATCTAGCTATAATGGACTAATCGTATGATACATGGATTTGACCATTTTTTACCTCAATATTGCCACACTTCACATTAGCAGCTAAGAGGCTATTCATGTCACATTGGCTAAGCAAGTAGTGTCCTCCATTCCTCACTGTGCACAACCTGAGTGGAGACTGCAGAAGTGAGCGGCTCTGCTTATATGGAATTAAAGGTAAATAACTCTCGTTAACTATTGTATTAACTATTGACAATATACCATCCAATAAAAGTAGTTATCGTGACAGGCCTAGACTCATTTTTTAGACACATTTCATGTAATTAAAAGGAAGTAGGAAGCGGGAAAGAGTCGGTTTAGTTTTTTGGAATTTCCACTGGTGTTACTGTGGCTGTATCCTCTATCTCAAGTTCTGCCTCACCTTGCCTTGCCCCGCCCTTTCCTAAAATAGGCATGCTGAGTGCAATGGATCGATGACCCTCTCCAACTGTGTATGTCTGCATGTCTCCACAAGCAAATGTCCGTGTGTGTTTGTACGTTGTGCTCGTGCACCCTTCATGTTTATTGTTGTAGTTATGAGATTCTGACAAGCAGTCACCCTGCATGTGTGAATGCATTTCGCTGCAGCGTGTGTGTATCTGCGTGCGCACGATACACACACCTGACTCCTCACCATGCGGCTTCACCCCAATTAAGCAAGAACTGCCCTGATCCAGCAGCTTGTACCGAGGCTCCTCTCTCCTTTCCCCATACCAACAAACCTCAGTGCCCTGCATAAACCCTGACCCAGCGAGACACAGCCTTATTATCCAACACGCCTCCCAGGACCGGTGGGTGAAGCAAGGCCCACTGGGCTCAGCAGACCCAGCATGTTCACTCTTTCTCTCTGTCTGATTGCCTAACTTCCTATTTTTACTTTGTGCTTTCTCAAACCCATACTGACTTTCTAACCTTCTTGGCTCAAAGTTTTTTTCACTGCTTTCGTTTCGCCCCCACTTTCTCTTTCTCACTAACTTGCACTCACTCTCTGATTGTTTTTCTCTCCGGCACACCAGACTCATTGCATTATCACGTCATTTAGCACAGCCAGCTGGTGTTCAGGCCTCAACAGAGCAGCGAGGAGAGGGCACACAGCTTTAATGCTGTTTGTCCCCATATTGTCTGCTTTCTCACAATATATCTTTTGAACCAATCTAAACTACTTCTCTTTTACTTTTATGTCCCAGGGTCATTTATGCTGCTGCCAGTAAAGTTATTTAAATACAGCTCTAGGGTGGATGTGCACCAAATGTCCCATTACGCACTTACACACTGTGTGGACTTGTGCTTTGCACATAAGCACACTTAGTTGCCACAAATGTGTTTTGGTTTAGATTCTCCTAATGGCCTTTTTCCTTTCACTCTCTTTATCAATTTGTCTTGCATCATTTGTTGAACTCTGCTGCCCTCCAAGGGCTTACAAAGAAACTGCACCCACGTTTATGGTTAAATGTGCCTCTTTGTACACAAGAGCATGTGATTCTGTGTTGTAAAGCACACAAACAAAGAAAAGCCAGGCTTTGGATGGAGGCTTTTGAGGAGTTTATATAATCTATATTACAGCAGGTTTGGTAGAGCAGGGGTTAAAGGAATAGAGAAAGAGTGCCCTGTTTATGCAGCCGGCCCCCTGCTGATATCAAATGGGGGTCTAGCGGGGGAAGATTGCATGCTCTCCAACTGTTTCTCTTCTGCGTTCAAAGGACCTAGCGATCTCGCCCTCTTTCTTTTCTCTGCCTTAATCGAGTCTTTTACTGTGACTTAAGATGAGGGATCAAGAAAATAAAGTCAGCTGGGGTCCGTGCTTCTGTGATGCTAGGGGGGGAAGGAGAGATGCCACAGAAAGGGCAGCAAAGTGAGGGAAGAATCTGAGAAGCAGAGGGGAAAAAAAGAAAGACGGTGTGGTTTAAAAGGCATGAAGAAGTACTGCAGACAGAAGTGCTCTCTGTGTCAAGGAGATTTACCTAAAACACCCCTCAACCAAGTATCAACTGTAAATAAGGTTGATTGATAGTATGAATTGTAAAATGAGTCATTAGGGAATCGTCAAACGATACCTTTGCGAACACCACTTCATGCATATTAAGCTCACATCCCCAAATGGTACACCTCTCAGTTTCACTTCTTTCATTATCTCTCAGATCTACATTCTAATAACCGCTTTGTGACCCGCAGGTCTGTGGTTTGACCTGGAGCTCTCCTACAGCGGCTCCTTCCTGATGACCCTGGAGACCAAGATGAACCTCATTCGCCTGGGAAAGGAGGGAGAAAACCTCCGCTTAGGGGAGGTTGGCAAAGATGGGTAAGACAGCCGAACTCTTGTCACCACCAACACAGACATTTTTAGAAAAAAAGCCCCGAGATGTTTCTTGGTTTGATTTGCCTTTTTACTCTCTACTTGACACTAAGAAAGTATACTTGCCTCTGTCAGGAGTCTGTCTGGCACCTCACCTGTCTTACTCAGAGATTTATATCTTCTATGTCTTTTATATCTTTTCCTTTCTTTTCCCTGCTATTCCATTCTCTGCCCTCTGGATTCTACTTTTATGCGGCTGTTAATCGGATGCATTTCTGTATCTGGTAAGTAAGTGCTGCTTGGCTTTTCATCTTTTAATCTCCAACTTTGTATGTCTCCATTTTTGAGGTTGTCACATTTCATAATACCACTTAGTGCCTTCTTCTTAATATACTAATTTCGTAGTGTGTTAGTGCTTTCATCTTTCAGTAATATGTCGATCTCAGGGTAAGTATACCTTTCAGAGATGGATTGTTAGCTGGTACATGAGAAGTGAGTCAGTGTTTGCCTCAGACCTCATACGGAAACCAGACCCAGTTTCACATCAAATTACAACTGAAAGGACAAAACAGTGTGGAAGATGTAGCAGCAGCAACTTAGTAAATGCTCCTAGAGCTTTATTGTGTGTGTGTGTGTGTGTGTGTGCGTGTGTGTTCGTGTTCCCACTAATCAATTTTTCTGTTTGTTCATGTGTTTGTAGATACAGGCCACGGACTTACTGCCTGGCTGACAGTGATGAGGAGTCATCCAGTGCAGGCTCGTCAGATGAGGAAGACTCCTCAGAGCTCACAAATGAGTCGCTGGGAGCCGAGGGGTGAGGATGAAAACATAGTATCAGATTTAAATTTAGATTATTGAGGTAGATTTGCTTTGTATTTGAGATAAATGTTTCCTTAGTAATCACATAAGAAAAAGACAAAAGAGGAAAAGAAATGCTTGAAAAGTTCTGCCTTGTTGTAACCATGGAAACAGTCATTCTGGTAGGGAAGGCCTTGCAGTAAAAATCAAGTACTGAATGAGAATTATTGAAACTAAGACCGATGACATTTGCACACACACACGGTTCATCATTAAATCAGTTCACCCTTTTGACCAGCACAACATAACTCATTTATTTTCCAAAGTGGAATTAAACATTATTATATTATCATAACATTAGATGTCATTAGGTACATCTAAACTAATATGTGACTTTAACCCTCACCATGTTTTTAATAAATACAGTTACGTTGGAGGCCACAAATCGAGCAAGATCATGCGCTTCGTAGACAAGATCGCCAAGTCCAAATACTTCCAGAAAGCAACAGAGACGGAGTTTATCAAGAAGAAGATGGAGGAGGTGTCCAACACACCGCTCCTGCTCACAGTGGAGGTGCAGGAACTCCAAGGAACACTGGCTGTCAATATCCCCCCTCCACCCACCGACAGGATATGGTACGTGACGGAAGTGTTGTTTTTCCTGCTCCATAATCAGTGGAATGCTGTGCAAAGTGAATTCCCATGTCTGTCATAGTAACAAGTAATTACATTTTCAGAGAAAGCGCCTTTCCCCCAGAAGGACAAACACAGCCAAGTCTGTTGCAAACAAAGGTCTTCAAGATGACTTAATTAACCCACTTCCTCTCATGTCAACAGTGACTTTATTACGAGATGCATACTTTGATTTCTACATGGTGGATAATTCACATGGAACATACATAATAAGGTCATCAGTGCTCAGAACAGTTTTACAGTACAATATAGTAACATGCTTAATTGAAGAAGTGAAAAGTAGTATTTTATATATTTTTCTTGGTGCAGTGCATCGGTGCCCTCTGCTGGTGGCAACCATAATCTGTGTTGGTACCATTTGTTCATTTGTCAGCTGTGTGTGAGTAAATATTTCAATGTGTTGACTGCTTTCTTTTACAGGTATGGCTTTAGGAAGCCGCCACACCTGGAACTGAAGGCTCGACCTAAACTGGGAGAAAGAGAAGTCACTTTGATTCATGTTACAGACTGGATAGAGAAAAAACTGGACCAGGAGTTTCAGGTATTGATTGACTTTCTGCTATTTAGAGACATAGAAGGAATTCCACAGGTTGGAAGCACTCAGATTCCAAGATATTATATGTTTTAAAAACTGTCCCTATCACTCTATCTCTCCTCTGTTTAGAAAATCTTTGTAATGCCAAACATGGATGATATTTGGCTGACTATCATGCATTCTGCCATGGACCCTCGCACATCAGGTGGACCTTTAGTGGGGCCCACAGCAGATCCAGAGCTTTCCCATCCGGAGAGGGACAGCCCCAGCCAGCCATGAAGAATGTTTACAGTATTTCCTAGAGCTTATGAAGTCTCAAAATGGGAACTGGAGCCAAAGTGGATAGGTCAGACGCTACTGTAAAAACAAAACACATTCCCATACAGAGTGGCTTTCTCACTTCCCACAGTAGCGACAATACACATTTTTAAAGCAACAAGGTCGAGTTAGCCAAGGAAACACTAAAGATAAACTGTTGGGCGCTGCTCTGTTCAATAGTATTTATTGTGTCTTTGAAGGATTTATATAATAGTAAGAAGCTACTGAATAGGGACTGATATGTGAAGAGTTATATTTGGCTCAGGAGCGGGGGTGGTTTCAGTTAATAAGGGGAATTTCTGGGAATAGAGAAGTACACAATGTCCCATGAACACATTAATATGGAAGCATTCACCAGATACCTTACAGCCTGCAGATGACTAGTTTCTACTGGGGCCGGAGAGTGAGATGGAGCACAGTAGCCCCCTTTTTTTAGTTTAGACATCCAGCAAGTGGAGAGTTTAAGTATGATAGTATGTTGAAATTAGAGGTGTTTCATAGTTAAATGGTTAGTGTGTGAAGGAGAGTTGTTAAGAATTAATAAAGATGTAGGCAGGTTAAAAAGTGTATTTGAAAAAGCTCAGATACTTGATGTTCTGTTTATTTATCAGATAAAACTCTAAACCTTGAAGTGGCTTTATGTCAGCTTTTTTTTTTTTTTAATCAGGTGTTAACTAACAGTATTCATTCATGCTGTGACCATACCCTGAACCCTTCATTTGCCAACACCCCACTTTTTATGCCAATGATGCCCTTATCCATGTCTTGTATGGACATAATGCTCAAGTGCAAAACATACTGCATAATTAAGGAAAAAGTGTCATTCACTATGTAAATTCCATACTAAAGACAAGTAAATGAACACAGTAAGTGCAATGATAGAAATACTATGTAGGCTTATGTATGATCTTGTAAAGATATTATATAAAAGCGTATGTCTGAGAAGTACAAGGCCTCTAACTCTGTCTGTTGAATGTATGTATGGATCATTTTGGTTCCTAATGTTGTATGAAAATAGTTTTTAACCCAGTCATATTTTGATTGGGGTATGCAAACTGTTGCACAAGTACAAGTGAAAGTTTCCTTTTTTGTTTTCTTGTGGTAAACACTATCTCATCTTGCATATCTTTTTTTTTTCTCGAATGTCAATCATTATGTTTATAGAATACCATGTGGTGTATTTATCTATACATCATTAATACTTAACGGTGTTGATGGTGATGATGATAGTGTTTGAAGTGGATTTAAATGACCAACTTTACTATGTGACAGTGCTTTAAAAAAAAAAAAAAAAAAAAAAAAAGACTCTATCGGCCATACTGTATGTAGACAGGAGCTTCATTGTAGTTTGACACTCAGATGAAGTTAAGGTACGTACTACATAGCAGAACATCTGTTGCCAAGAATGTATAGCCTTACATACAGGTTCACTTTCTGAGAGTACCTTTTTAACCATGATATATTTCTAATGTTAACCAAAGTCCTTTGATTGGGCCCACAGTGCCAGATGTCTCTCTGCTCAAAGGTACACATCCTGAATCAATAAAGCATTATGAGGTAATATTTACAAATGCGCTACAATACCTGCATTAACATTGTTTACAGTAATTAATACTTTGTTTTCTCTTTTCTTTTTTTTTTGCTTTATAAGGATACTAAAGCACTGTAACATTAAATGGATTTGTTCTATATGATTGTTTTTCTCTTTTGGTTTTGTTTTGTTAAGTATTTGTTTTTGATTGACTTCATGAGGTTGGTTGTGGTTGTATTTTTTTGTCTACTTCTTTGGTTAAACAGAATGAAGATTTTTGAGGATATATGAAGATCACGTCATGATTTGCATCTGTGAATTATTAATGACTTTTTAAAAATGTACATGTTATTTTAAGGCCAAATTCAGTGATTGTGTATCTGCCTTATTTATAGAGCAAAATAAATATGTCAATTAAAGCCTTTTTGTTTTTGCAAATGTTTATTTCTGCTGTGGAATTTGAAAAATGTTGTATGCTGAATTTCAGATGTAGGTCTTGTTATCTTTCTATTTATTTACTTTTTTCAGATTTTCTTTTTTTTCCAGATTAAGATTTGACACAATGGACAGTATATCAAACTTTTAAAATACATTGTTAAAGATTAAAACCACTGGTTTCCAACCTTTTAGGCATTTGACATTTTACAAAAAACGTGTGTAATCAGGGTCACATTTCAGATGTCTGAGTCGTTGTCTTCTATGAGTATTTGGTGGAGCTGTCTATAATTGCTGTACCAAATGTGATTTTTCCCTCTAAACTTCTCACATGGTTTTATTTGAATAAATGTTCAAATGATCCAATATTTTACCAAAAATCAAAGATTAGAGAAAAAGTCCAAAAACTGAAAACAGATTTGTGTATTAGTTTGTTGTTATTGGGTTTTTTTCTTTCTTCTCTCATTAATCATCTACCCGACCTCTCAGATTAATCTACTGACCTTGTGGAGGTGCCCAACCCCTAGGTTTGGAACCACTTGACTAAACTAGCTCCACTTCCAGCAGCTACAGCAGTATTATGCTGCTTACACACAGATGCTTCACTATTAATAATCTAATGATGTCATATATAATAATATATCAGTCAGAGACCAAACCACTACATTTACTAAAATACTTTAATTATATCAAGCTGCTTATACATATATACGTTTACTTTTTCATGTAGTTTTACTTGCATGTAGTAGCCTATTTTTACATTGATGAATTGACACTTGGCTTCAGTAAATGATTTGAAATCTCCTCCCCCATAGGTTATATCTTAATTTGCAGAGTAACTACTACAGCTGTATACAGTGGGTTGTACAGGCCTTGAATGTGCTTTAAATAAGTTGGTACATTAGTCAAGGTGAGACTTTAGAGAAGGCATTTGTACCGGGAATGATTACATACCTTACAGCTTGTAGATGAAAAGCCATACACACATTTCGGCTGGATTGATGAGCACTACTCCCCCTCCTCCGTCGGATGTTTGCGGTTGCCTAGCAACGTTAGTGCGGTGGTCTATCTGTGACAGTGCAACACAGGTGAGAAACTAATTATTGCTTTAAGTGGTTTCAACAAATTGAATTAAGTTATTTACCTATACGCTTTTTATTTGTTCAGAAGCTAAGGACAGCGGTATTTAAACTGTGGGTTCATGTTTTCTTCAGCCAGCCTCATTTAACCGCTACGCTAACTAGCAAGCTAACCCTGGTCCAGAGGAGGTTAACAGGTTACAACAAAGCTAGCGTTAGGTAACGTTTACCTAGCTAATGTTGGGTGCTCTTGTTAAGTCTTGACAGGCTTTGAAAGTGTTGTTATTTCTGTACCAACTATATACTGAAAGTTAGTTTACTGCAAAGGTCGAGCTAAAAATGTCCTAATAAACGAACATTAAACTATCTATTTGAGACAAATAAATGAGTTAGAGAAGAGTTACATTGCTAACGTAATTATGCGTTCATTACAGTCTCAATGCAGAGCCCTGGAGGAGAGGGACGAGGGGAAGAAACCCTCAGTCCAGAAGGGAGAGACAGCGAGCAGCAGGATGGAGAAGACAAAGCAGCAGAGGACTGTGGAGTCAATGTGCCACCTGCTACAGAGGTGAGGGAAAAGGCTGAGTCATGCTACTTTTTTTGCTTATGTGTTTCATATCTTTACTTTTTACTCTGGTAATGGGGAAATTTGCTTCGTCTTTTTTCCAGGTGTTACCAAGGAGTTCAAGCCTATTATAGTGTTGCATACCTTGTTAGTCCTATCAGATAACAATTACTAGCTGTTGTAAAAGTTACGCAGTTACGTGTTGTCAAAATCCTAACCATTCAAGGACCTTTATACATGCTTTCTGTGTGTATTACAGGGTGGCTCACAGGATCAGTCAGGACCAGAGCCTGATGACCCGGTTCCTCAGTATCACCCTGAACTCACCAGTGCTGATGAAGACCCCACTGCAGATAGACATTTAGGTCAGTCACACACTCGTTGCTGGAGATTTACAGTTCAGTACAAAACAATCAGGAATGACAGTAGAACATAGCTAATTTTGGCCAGCTTGCTTAGGTTCCCTTAATTTAGAGGTCCTTTACCAGTCTAGTTGAGTATGAATATGGGAAACATTACCATCCACAATATATATCAGGCTGTAAGATTACAGCACCTTCATAGACTTTAATGTCCCTAAGGGTATTTGCATTGAGATTGTAACATGGCAACAAAAGCTTGCCAGCATATAGAGAAACAACCCATATACAGATCGTACGCATTAAGAAGACACAGCAAAAGACAAAAAAAATCAACTTTTAAGTATAAGCTCTTTATAATTCAGCAGTATTTATAATTTTTGAAATTTGAAGTTGTCAATTGGTCAAAGAATTTTTTCTATTTTTATGTGTTTCAGAGCAAGAAAATCTTGCCCAGGTTTTGTTCACACCCCCTCTATCAAACCTTAACACACCAGAGCCCATGGAGGATCAGGAGCAGCTGATGGAGGATGAAGATGATGAGGAGGAGTTTATCGTTCTTGATGCTGATCATGTGTGTCTTTCAGTACTACAATCAGTGGTTATTAAATAAACAGATTTCATTTGTTGACTGCTCTTAAAGGAGAATAACCAATGCTATGTTTAATCTGTCGACAGCCTCTGGTTAGAAGACAACAAGCTGCTCTGACCAGCCAGCTCAGCAAGCAACTGGAGAGGCTCAACCTGGGAATAAGAGAAAAGGTAAGCTACTTTTTCCTCTGTGCTTTAGTAGTATTCATGTACTCAGATATACATATAAAGAAGCAAACAACATGTAGTTCACATACAGATACATGTAAAAAAAAAAAAAAAAAAAATCCTGACGTTACATCTATGGGGTCTTAGTTTGTCCAGAGGATGGTGCTGTTGACATGTATAGAAAGTACATATCAACTTGTTATTCGGCTCTTGTTTCCTCAATGCAGGATTAACATTTTAAGGCACAGCATAAAAATAATACAATAATAACGGATCAAATCACCAAACCAAAATAATGTGTGGAAGACAGACTGTTTTTAATGAGTTATTTTCTGATTCCTCTCTGCTCTCTCTCCCATTGCCCCAGCTGGTGAAAGAGAAGACAGACACCAGCATCATACAGGATATATGTTTAGAGATGTTTGGGGTTCAGGAGCAGCTGGTCAAACTACAGACCAGGCTAGACGACCGTAATCAGAACAAGGCCCAGGCTGAAGCCAGACACCAACAGGCACAGGATCAGCTGGAGGCAATGAAGAGCGAGTATTCCAGTAATACCAACCAGGAGAGTAAAGCCAGAACCTATGGTGAGACTTGAGATTTGGTGGTCTGATCCAGGATTCACTTTAATTCTAGGTGTAACTGTACTGCACCAGTTTCAAACTCTGACTAACAAATCAAACATATCATGATAACACCATGTTTGTAAATATTTGCAAAATCTGGGTTGAGTTAGGACTGGCCTGCAATTACTTAAAACTGTAAAGTATAGTATTATTATATAAATATTACTCGTACTTATATGCTGTTTAAAATAGATAGATAGATAGATAGATAGATAGATAGATACATAGATAGATAGATAGATAGATAGATATACTTTATTGATCCCAAGCTGGGAAATTACAGTGTAGCAGCAGCATTACACGGACACATAGTGGCGATATATATACTACGATATACCGTCTTCTTCCTCCTGAAGTCAATTTCCATCTCTCTGGTCTTGTTGACGTTCAACCTCAGGTGATTCTGTTCAGACCACTCTACAAAGTTGTCTATCAGTGTCCTGTACTCCCCCTCCTCTCCATCTCTTATACACCCGACAGCAGCTGAGTCATCAGAGAACTTCTGCAGGTGACATGACTCAGAGTTGTACTTAAAGTCAGTGGTGTATAAGGTGAAGAAGAAGGGAGAAAGCACAGTCCCCTGTGGAGCTCCTGTGTCGCTGGCCACCACATCAGACAGGACACTGCCCAGACGGACAAACTGTGGCTTGTCTGTCAAGTAGTCAGTAATCCAGGAGATGATAAAAGAGGAAATGATAAAAACCCCAAATGTGTCACCTGTCCCACAGCTGAATTTTTCAGCAACACTCACTTGTTTCTAAGAAGAGTGGCTCAGAGGTGTGAACCACACAGGAACAGGAAATACTTTATTAGGGTTATCACAAGGCGCAGCATTCACAGGACAGTAATTCCTCTCCATTTGGTGCAACATCAGTTCATCTGTTTATTATGGTAACTCAGTGTTTGGAAAGGTGACACAGAAAATGCCCAAGATTATCTTTGTTGAAGCCATGTGAGTTACACAAATAAATAATTTGTTGCAATATATATATTTCTGTTTAAACTGCAACATATACCTTGATTAAATTGAGACTGACATTGAAATTGGTTTTGATTTCAGGTTGAAAAGTTAATTGACACTGATAAGAGACTTAATTCTTGTTATTGCAACTAAGGCTTTGTATTAAAAACAGCCTATAGCTCACTCTGTTGGATATACAATACAGTACTGTGCAGTTCAGCATCAGTCCATATGTCTAAACTACACATTAAAGGCACTCTGTTAATGTTGACTCCTGTGTGTCCATAGTGTCCCAGCTACAGGTGGAGATAGACAACCTGGCGCTGCACCTCATCTTCACACAGGGAGTCAGTGAAGAGCTGCACTCTAACGTCAAATCCATGAAAAATGCCACACGCAAAGCTGGAGCTGAGAAAACACAGGCTGAAGAACAGAAACTCAAACAGGTGAACAGGCCCAAGTCAAATACTTAAAAAAATATCTATTCTATTAGACATTAACACTGATTCATTTACTGGCTGAAATGCTCTTGTGCCACCAGGATATGTATGTGGATCGTTTAACGAAGGATATGGAGAGACTGACACAGCAGATAGCCATTTATGAGGCCCAGACCAGTGCCCAAGCAGAGGAGACACAGGCAGCCAAAGAGGCCTTCTCTGAGGTAAATGCAGTATATCATAAGACACTAAATACCTGTAAGTTTAAAGTATTAATTAGTGCTGCTAATCAAGTCATATTAAATGACAGGAAGATGTAAGATGTGTGTACAGTTAGTTAATCACATCATTAATGCTGAAAATAGCTTCCTGATAATGCCGTTATTGATGGGTGCAGCTTTAAAACAAAAAAATCTAATTAGGCCAGTCAACAATCAAACAGAAGTCTTTTTAAAATTGTGTTTGTGTCTGTGTGCAGGCCGAGATGGAAATGGAGTCTCTGCTCATGGCGCGTAAACAGCTGCTGCAGCAGTGGAACAGCAGTCTGGTGGGGATGAGGAGACGAGACGAGGCCTTCAGCGCCATGCAGGAGGCCGTACGGTGAGAATGGGGGCAGGGGATGAATGAATATGAATATTACCTGTTACTGATCCGTGTTAAATATGTTGATGCCTTCCAGACATGCACGTAACAAACAGTGAATAGCATGTTGTAGATTCTATGTGGTGATAGATTCTTGATTTATTCTGCTTTTCAGGCAAAAAAGTGAAATGGGAAATGAAAAATAAAATTACAATCACAGCGACAAAATATCATTCAGGCCACAACTTATTTAAAACATGCAGATGTGTCTAGAAAAAACACAAAATTAAACCATGATTCGTTCCTTTCATCTGTCCTTTTTTTTACACAGCATGGTCGAGCATCAGGTGATTCTACTGGACAGAGAGATGGAAGGCTACAAGAAATTCATCACCGAGGAGCAGGAGCAAAACGAGACGCTGACGATGCAGCTGAACTGGTCCCAGATGGATGTTGCCACCTCCAAAAAGTTCATCAGTCAGAAGCAGACCCAGCAAGAAGCTCTGCAGGCCCACTACAGCACCTGCCTCCGCACTCTGCGGGAGACAGAGCGCACCCTCGCCAGGCTCACGAAGGTAGATGGATGGCTTACTTAGTGGGCAGTCTGAACCTATATTTCTACCCTCTCTTTCCCTCTGTAACTACTCCAAATTCTTATTTTTGCCTCTCTTTTCCTTTCCCTCATCACTCTAGGAAACCACTACCCACCAGACTGAAGCGAACGATCAAAGGAGGCAGATAGAGAAAGAAAGTGCTGTGCGTCTGGCTTTAGAGGACAAGATAATGACTCACATACAGCAGAAACTCACCCATAACATGGCTGCCAAGTACTCTCAACGGCTCACCGACAAGATAGTCACACTCAAGAAGGACAAGGTAAAAATGCACCCGTGATGTTTTGAGCTCTTACTTCTTTGCCTCTATGATATAACATTATAAACTGGAAATGGAGTCATTACAAAGCATTTACAGCAACGTGTATGGAAGATGCAGACACATTATAGTGTCTTCTTCTTGCTCATCATCCCTTCCCCCCCTAGATCTCTCAGCTGTGGCAGCTGGAGAGCGAGATAGTGGCTGTGCGCCTGGAGAGCAGCATGATAAGTCAGCATCTGGACAGCCTGGCCTTCACTCAGGAAGCGGTAGACGATGAGATCTCAAAGTACAACAAGTTGCTCTCGTCCAACCAGGCTAAGATGTCTTCCTTTCTTATACTCATTGGACAAAAGCAGACCACCATCACCAACTTCACCAAAAGGATCTATCAAATCGTGGCCAGCACTGGGGTGAGAAATGGGGCACCTATAACCCCTGGTGGACTGTTGCTTATCTTGATAGATGATCAAAATAACAAAATCTTCTTCTTATATTGTCATTTGTGTGTCTGCATTTCCAGCATGAAGATCTCAGTCCCCTGCAAATCCAGGCAGACGCATTAACGGATCAGCTTGAGGAGCTTGCAGCGGATATAAAGAGTAAACAGCAGCTCTGGATGAAACGGCAGGGGATACTGGTAGGAATGACCCAGGAGATACAGGCCAACAGAAAGGACATGTTCAAACTGCAGACAGAGTACACCAGCATGCAGCAGAAGAAAATTCGTCTGGAGAGTATGTAATATATTTATAAAGAAGCAACTGGCGATGTAACAAGATCTTCTCTCATAACTTTCATAATAAAATTACTCATACATTCTACACACAACCTCATCCAACCAGGTCAGATTGAAGTACAGCACCGTGAGGAGTCGGAGCTGGAGAAGAACACAAAGATAATTAAAGAAGACCTGGTGAAGCTCAACACCCTGCTGAGCAAGAACGGACAGCTGAGCCAGGCCCTGGAGCAGGACAACGCACTGACGGAAACAGACTTCCTTCACAGACTGAAGGCACAACCTTGCATTTTTTACATTAATAATGCATTCATAATTTTGTTCTTGCCTGCAGTGTTGATGGAGAATGATCTTAAGCTGTAATGTGATGTGTTTAGGAGGCAGAGCGGGAGTCCATAGAGATGCAGATGAAACAGGAGAAGACCCAGGAAGAAAAAGAGAGACTCCTCAACAGTTTGGTGGAGGCTGAGTCAGTGATACATTCATTTTGTCCAGATTTAATATGAGTTCATATTTGTATGTCTGTATGCTAATCCAATTTAAAAAATCCCCGATGAGATATTTATCAAAACTAATATGTGTGTTAATACATTATTTTTCAATGATTCATACATAACTACTGGTATGAAATCACTCAATTACCGACAGCTCGTATCAGTATGTTTTTTTAAATCTTTTTCTTTACATGAACAGCTCATACCTATTGGGGCCTTTTTTTCTTCTTTTATACATTTTTTTTAAACATGAGTCCTATGTTGTGTGTGTGTGTTTTCTGTGAATGGCCAACAGGCGGCAGATCATGCTATGGGAGAAGAAGACACAGCTTGTAAAAGAGACCCGGTCAGCTGTGGACTCTGGTGTGGGAGACATGCAGATGATGAAGACTGAGATACACCGTATGGAGGTAAACACAGTCTTGCTCCAGCAGATGGACATAAACAGAATGAGATATACATTTTGTCACAAGATGATTGTATGGAGAGATGAAGCTGTTATACTTTTGTGTGTAGATGTACCAATATACATAGACCCAGAACAATACTTTCTTAATACAGAACTCATTTGCATTGTATTTTGCACTAAATCTCATCATGATCTGTTTTTCAAAGTTATTCATGTCAAGCAATACATTTTACTGACTGTAACATAAAATACATGTTCGGTATAGAATGTCGGGTACAGCAGTTTTAATGTGCTACATGTTTAGAGCTCTGTTGGTCTTGTTCAAACACTTTTTCTGGGACTTCCTCATCTACTTTACAACAGATGGTGCAATGATCAGTCGATTAATAGATTAGTCACCAACTTTTAAATGAACTGCTGTTACTATTTTGATAATTGATTAATCGCCTGGAGTTCAAATTCTGAATTGCTGCTTCTCAAATGTGAATATTTACTTTTAATCTTCTATAACTTGAATTTTAGAATTTGGACTGTTGTTTGGGACAAAACAAGATATTTGAGGACATCATGTTGCGCTTTGTGAAACAGTGATTGTCATTGTTTGATATTTTATAGACCAAACTAATTGATAAATCAAAAAAAAAGATTAATCAATAATGAAAATAATTGTTAGTTGCAGCCCTAATATAAGAGGATTATAGGTAAAATAGCCTGGAGATACTTTGCATGCTATTCTTTAGGAATCGTGCTCTTGTGTAAGTGTTTGTGAACTGTAGTCAGTATGTGTATATTTGTGCAGGTGAGACTCAGCCAGCTGATGAAGCAGCAGGAGCGGCTGCTGAGGGAGAGTGAAGACACAGTGGCGAGGAGGGAGACCATTGTGTTTCGCAAGGAGGCCATGGCTCACAGCTCTAACAAACAGACCACAAAGGCCGAGCTGATCCGCATCACCCAGGGCCTGCAGCGCAAGATCCAGGAAACACACAAGGTAGAAAATGTTCCAGTTTCCATGTCTGCATATGTGCGTGTGGGAGGTTTGCGCAATGATCTCATATATAGTATTTATGTCTTCAGCATGCTATAGAGTGTGAGCGAGTGATAAGAGACCTACAGAAGAGCCAGGTGAGTCTGAGTGACAGGCTTGCACAGCAGAAGCAGCAGCTGATAGAACTGGGAGGTAAAAACTGCCTCCTTGACCCTGACTTCGTAAATCTTCAAGACACCAAAGACAGGGTAAGGAGCCCATACACTGTACTGCATTACATATACTATAAATCTCTTTGACAATACTGTGTGCCTCGGAAATAGACTGTAAATTTCTTTGACAATGTAAAAATAGCTGATATAGTTTCAGTCAAGTCTCCACTCAGAACTGAAATATGCACCCTATTGTCCTCTGCCTATAAGCTTTTCATAATTCTAGTGAAGGTGTGATGAGTGTGTTTTTTTCTGGATTATGTTAACATGTATGACAGCAGCATCACAGTTTCCACTAATGGAAACCACTCCCACCAGACAAAAATAGAGAGGTGACTACTTGCGGTTTGTTCCATTTTCTGTGGTCTGCGGTGAACATTTTCTAGCAAGTGAAAGTATAAAACACATAAACACCCCACATTATCTGTATCTCCCTCTGCCTGTCTAGAACCTTTCACACCTGGTGGCACTGCAGAGCAAGACCAAGAAGCTGCAGGGGGTGTGTGAGGGTAGCTACCAAGCCTCATCTACCAGCGAGTCCGTGGGAGCCGCTCTGCAGAACCAGACGGAGCGTGTGCACGCCGTCGACACTATTTTGCATCGCACGTGTGAGGAGTTCCCTCAGCACCAGGGGGCGTTCCGCAAGCTGTTGCTAGCGCTGGCAGTACGCACACAGGCCCTGGAGCAGGAGACGTCCTGAGATTGAGGGGAAGATTTAGACATGGCAGTGAGTACAGGACACGTGCAGAGGGAGGGAAAGTGATTAAAAATGTGGTGAAGATAAGAGGGAAAGAATAGATAAGTAAGGTCATTTATTTTGATGTATGCATTCTGGTGTGCTTTTAAAGGAAATAATTATTGTAAAACAACACAATGAAATAAAGAGTGTATTAAAAAAGAATACAAAATTATTAAATTGTTCACAGTATTTGGCTTATCCATCCACTTTCCTGATTGATTTATCATCTTGTGGAAGCATTTAGTAACATAAATAAAAGGTTGTCAAAGTGGCCATTCTCCAAACCATTAATCAAGCACTGACAAGAACATTTTTAATTCCCTGTTGGATAACCTAAATCATGTACTGAACTCACCTTTCATTTGGCCAGTTATTGAAAAAAGGGCAGACAGCAGCTCATTGAGCTCTTTAAATCCTGTGCCGGGTCAATATGATCATATTTCATAGATGCTTAATCTCTGTAGTCACATCCTCATATAGTCATATATAAACTCATAGTGAGTTTAAAACCACGTCAAAGCGCTTAGCGATTATGCAAACAGTCCGATTATTCCTGTTGACGTCTGGTGAAACAGCAGCTTTTTCTAATACAGTATACTGTTGCCATATAAACATATAAAGTCTAAATTTTAATTTTTTTTTTTTTTTTTAACCCTAAATAAGAAGAAAGTAATTATTTTTTTCATTGGTTCCCTGTATATATTTATGTAAAGTGGAATTGGGATGTAACCTACAATATGTCATCTTGTTTGGCAACAGTATACTGTAACTGGAAAGCCCAGGATGTCCTTTCTCTTCACAATACAGCAGGGATTGATAGACTAAGAGAAAAAAGAGATGCATGTGAACAAAATGTCCAGTACAAAGGACACAAGTCAATGGGCTGGGTCTCAGGAGGATAATACAAACATACAGTGTACCTTTAATTATGGTTAAAAGGGTAACATTTTCTGCATCCCAGTTCCTGACTACATAAGAATTCTAAGAATAATTTGTGAGTTCATATTCACGATGTGACAGAATTACTAATATACTAATGATATACACCAATGTCAATGCAATACACAAAGGAAAAGAAGGAGCTTGTGACAGCCGCCAAACACAGAAAAACATGATGGTGGTACTACAACTCTAGGAAGACTTTTCAAGTGTTGAATCTTTTGAGAAAAAAAATGTTTTATTTACAATGTTTGGTCCAAAACAAATAGATGTATTAACTGAAATGTGAAGTGCATGGGACTATGAGGCTAAGTAAAGTACTGCTCATTTAAAGATAACATTTATGGTTTTCTCAGTGACAAAGCCCTCCCGTTTGAAATAACTTGTTAGAGTTGATCCGATCAAATTTTTTCCAGTTGTCTGTCTTTTTGTGAGCAGTAACTGACGATGGCTGTCTGTAGCACACAAAAATCTGCTTTTATTTCATGACTGTGACTAATTTATAGAAAATACACACCAAAAGTACTTCACTCCCTCAACTTGTGCAGTACCTGGTCCACCTGGTGGCTTTACGGACCCAAGCACGTGCAAGTTATCCTCGGACGCAGCACATCCGCTCGTGGCGGTGATGTCACGTGCGGCCCTTGCGACGTATGCGTGCAATGCTGTGGAACTGGCTCCTCAGATAGCATGCTCAGCGTGAGCACCTTCTTGTACTGTGTCTGTTAGGACTTTCCCCAGTACCCGGAGGAACCCTATAGAGTGTCACTAGCACTGAAGGCATTCACACGCAAGCTCTGGAGCATGGATGAACACACAGCTAATATAATGAACTCAGTCTCCTCTTACTCACATAATCTAAATCTAAACTTTGACAGACACTTTACGCCAGAGTAAAACAGCAGCATCAAAATTAGCTTCGACTGTGCCCGCAAGACGTCCAAGTTAACAGGAGCTTAAGAAGTGATCCCTTATAAACAAGATCATATCTTACCATAGATAACAGGCACTTCCTTGTACTTAGTTAAAGATAGAGAAGATAAAAACCTTATTTGAATAATCTTAAAATGTACACGTTTAAAAATAGCAAAGATTTGGTGCTGTGCCATCTGTCAACTTCTCTGTGTCATATTTTTGGAGAACTTTTACTTTTTTAGTACGTTAGTGCCAGTCATTTATATGCTTCTCACCTTCAGACCAAATCTAGCAAGGAGTACGCTTCAGTTGACATGTGTGCTTAGTCTTACCTACATATGTGACACTAAGCAAATGACAATGGGAACACACCCCACTTTACACAGAAAAACCTTTGTTTGGGATATAAATTGAAACTGCTTGTTAAACTTTAGGTTTTAGCGTTAAATTGTCTTTTGTTGCTACAAAGAATGTCTCTGCTGATCTTCAAAACATGTTTGTGGTTACAGTGTTATCACTCAGTCACAGAGTTGACTGTGTGAAATTCCTGAGCTGCCATCAATCACACTCTAAGGTAAAAGTCAGCCATTATCTAGTATTTATGAAACATGTAACTTATTAAGTATGTGTATCACATTCCCCTATGAAGTTCCTGATTTTGCAGTGTGTAAGCTTATAGTATGATTATGATGTAAGTACTACTTGTTCTGCAGCCAAATGTCACATTTTTTTTTGTTTTTGCATTACCAGTTCATTTTTTTATCACTGTTCTGTTTGCCTTGTCTACTATCACACATTTCCAATGGGGAAATCCCTGGTAGTGTGGAGTTTTCCTGTTTGTATGAAATCATATGACTGAGATAACAAAGATTTGCACTGTTGGCAGATGCTGGTCATATTACAGTAGCACTGAGTTTTATAGATGTATTGTGGGAGGGGGGTGGCGTGAGGTTCATATTTTGTTACTCCTCTTTGTTGTAAATATAAATGTATTATGATTATGTGTTTTAGTGCTGAGTGCTTAAGTCATGCTGTTTGTGAATTTGAAAGACTGCTTACAATTTTGCAGCATCACCACCACTTCAGAAATCTCAATTCTTAGTTGTTAACTGTGTGATGCGTCATTTCAATGAATCAGTGCCAAATAATTTTCTGAGTAATAGTTTTTATTGTTGCAATTTACTAGTACTTGCACCTTAATGCATCAGTAATTATAGCAATTTCCTGCGATCTTTATCATTCACTGAAAATACAGAGGTAATTCTGCGTATGTGAAACAGTTTGCATCCCTTTTAACACATGCCCAACATTAATGTTTGCATGTTCATAGTCAAACATGTATATTTTTACAGATAAACACTAGCCCTTATGACTTCCCATTTCCATATTTCCTTTTGTTGGTGAGTTGAATCCGGACATCCTGCAGAGTCTATGCCAGTCATTTACAGTAGGTTGCCCTGATAACGTTTATTTGTTAGCATAAACCCTTTACGGTACAGTAGACAGTATGTTCACACACACATTGGTAGGTTAGCTAGCAGGATGAGAAACTCTTCGACCTTACACTCACAGCCCACACCAGCTAACCCCCCCCCCCCCCCCCCCCCCCCCCCCCCCCCCCCCCCCCCCCCCAACCTCATTTCCTTCTTTAAAGGAGGACTTTGCACTTGAAAGCTCGGTGTTTGCTTTTGTCAGCGGTGTGGTATGTGTGTTTGCTTTATTGTGATTAGGAATTATTAAGGTGGACTCGCATGTCATCTAATGTTACAGCGTTAGAGAGCCTTTGTATATTTACAGCATAGGCTGCCGTCGGACTCTGGTCAACAAACATCTCATAAAGAATAGTGAGGCAGAGGTTTGTGATGTGATCTGGAGAGCAAACAAACGTGTGAATGGAAAAGACGCATGTGTGGCTCACTTGACTAATGTTTTTTTGTCTGTGCGTGTGTGTGTGTGTAATATCAGATTTTGTGTGTTGTGAGAGACTGTGTTTCAGCACCAGCCTCTGTTTATACCAACACTCAGAGCTCTTTATTGTGCTGCATCGCAGAGGTCTTGTCTGACAGGTTTTCCTACACACCCACTCATAAACACATGCATGCTTCTACACAAACGTGGGTGTGGCTTGGACTTTTTTATAATACTTTTCTAGTCAGACTGCTGTTTTGTTCCAGGAATGAGCCGGTGACGAGTGTCTTTGCTGCTAAGGGTGTGTGTTTGCTCAGCTCACCCCAGCTGTGTCCATCATCCGTCCCAGCAGCAGCAGTAGGCTTTTTCACACACACACACACACACACAACACACTCAGGATGGCGGGGGAGTGTGTTGCAGAGGGTCCGGACCTGAAGGAGATGGGCGAGGAGGAACTATGGGACTTGATTAATGACAACCGCCATCGGATCTGCCTGGGGGTGCGACCATGCACCTTGATCCCGTACCTGAGGCAGGCCAGGGTGCTCACCGAGATGGATGAGGACGAGATCCTCTCCTGCCACAACCTCACCAACCGCAGCATGAGAACCAGTGAGAATCTTGACTTGATATTTTAGTTAAAAGCCTATCCATGGTCTCATAGAGTATTGTAGTCAGCCTCAGTTTGTAGATGACATGTCAGTTATACTTTGTTGTTCTTTACTGCACCTGGTTTGTTTACATTAACTGTAGAGTGCATTAACAAGAGAAAATGAATTGTGGCCGACATGTCAAACAATGAGCAAAAAGCACCGGCTTCAAACTGCTCTGACTGCTCTGTCTCAGCGTTTTTTCTACTGGCAGCCCGAGCTGATGTCAGCTTGTGACGGATTTCTTTATATCGTCATCTGCTCCACACACAGTGCACACTTTCACTGCTCCGCATTTGATCACATTATGGCATTTTTCAATGTTTTGGCAGTAGTCACTCCTAGCCATGATTTGAGACAAGCTGGCACTCTTTGAGTTTTTTCCCATTACAAAGCAGGGCAAAGTAAAATAAGTTGTTTACCTGTTGGAGGTGCGCAGCTCTTCATCAAACATCATCATCACTGTAGCTACTTGTACTATTCCTCCTTGCTTTAAATATCTTCATTCGTCAACTAATTTATAGCTGTTTTTCTGCTAATAAAAATTCTGCTAAAGTAAGGAAGAAATGTAATTTCCTGTAAATTCCTGACAATAAAAGTCTCCTATTATTTAGTTTTTTAAAAGCTTTTAATTTGAAGCTGTGTGTAAAACAGGAAATGTTGGGTTTGCACCCTACTTTCCTATCATTTTGTGTCTAATGAGGACAACAGTATTATAAATTGGTCCAGTATTGAGTGAGAGCGCTGCAGCTGGCAAACAGGGTGCAATGTCATCGAACAGGGCCATATGACTTTGAAACATTTTTAGATAACACTAAGCTACGCCTCCTGTCCTCCAACACAACAAACTCCTCCCGGCACTTCTCTCTCCAACTGTATCATGGCTAAATATTTAGCTGATTCCGACAACAACTCAACTCTCTTGAGATTTCAGAACTAAACTTTTCTTGAACGAGACTTGGTCAGGCACAATAGCAAGCAGACTGGATAAAGGGAAAGGTAAAAAAAAAAAAAAAAAAAAGTTTTATTTCTCTTTATGTTCTTTTCCATAATTTTGTTAAACACTTATGATAAATCTTAGCCTGTCAGTGGCAAAAAACATGCACTTTTACATTGACAGGCTGCTATTGCCTTTTCGGATTACATTGTAGCCCATTTTCCGGTTGCCAGCTGAAATTCCCCCTGTTCAGCACTGGACCAGTTTCAAAAACTGTTGTACCCATTAGTCACTTAAACACAAAATTATGTTTAAATCCAAAAATAACAAAGGTTCCTGTTAACACAACTCTAATATGGCTGCCCTCTGGCATGATTCTGAAAAGTTGAGATCTGAGACTGAGACTGAAGAGACAGAGGCTGAACTGAAGGGCTGCATAAATGGCTGTTATAATATATATGAGTTTATTAACTGTGAACCATGCAAAGCTACCCTAGTGGGGTCCAAATATAACAATATAGAGGTGAGAATTAACATAATAGGTCCAATTTGCATTGTTATTGTTGAAATAATAATGCAGTGCTTTTGTTTCTGAATCAAGCTGTATCCATGTAAAAGAATGTGACCTTTTATCTTTATATGAAATCTGTTTTGTCAAAGGTTAGGGTTGGAGTTATAGATAGTATTAAATTACCTTCTATTGTTTAAAGGTTACATGCTGGATCTGCTGAGGACCCAGGGGAGAAATGGTGCTGTGGCTTTGCTGGAAAGCCTGATGATCCACTACCCGACTCTGTACACGCAGGTCACTGGACGCAAGCCCAGCACTGAGCCTTCTAAATTCAGCGGTCTGTGGCCTAAAGTCTTCCTGCATTTTAATGGAAAATGTGTGTTTTACTTGCTTTATGTCTGACTTGCATCATTCTCCTTGCAGGCCTGATAAAGTATTCAGAGTTGACGGAGTATCTGGTCAGAGCAGTAACCGGGATGCAGAAAGAGCTCCAGGAGGCACGTTGCGAGGCTGGCAGAATGAAAGCACGCTGCACCACCCTGGAGTCAGAAATCAGGCAGTTAATGGAGCAGGAGGAGAAGTCCAGATGTCTTCACTCTGAAAATGAACACATACGACGACACTTGTGTTCTCTGCAACGTGAAGTCACCAAGCTGAAGGATGAGAAGTGTGACTTGTATATGCGCTACACAGCGGCCATTGAGGAGAAATCAGCTGTGAACATGCGCCTCCATGACCTCAACCTGCAGGTCAGTGATTCTCACTTTCTAACCTTAAGAAACTCTGAAATCCAGTTTCTCCTCTCTCTCTGAAACACAAAGCGGTGATCTCAGTGGAAACTCCTAACAGGGTCAATGTTAAACAACTGAAATCTGAGCATTGTAGCTCGATGCAAATGGACACCTTCTGTGAAAAGAGCTGTATAACTTCTATTGTGACTCTAGAGGTGCTTTGCCTTCACACCATTGATTTGTATTATGGGAATGTATGATCCAGCATTTTTAGGATTTCTTGGCATCTTCAACATCAGTTGTGGCCTTCTTTTGATCAATCACTCAGACATATTTAAACCTTTTCAAAGTTCTACTAAAATCACATGGCTCTGTATGCAATGGCATGTAATTAAAGCACAGAAACAATGTAATTTTCTTATACACATACAGGTGACATAGTAGCAAATATTTGTAATAATTAACAATTTGAGTCCCATTAATAATATTTGTATCTAACTGAATTATATTGTATCAACTAAAACTAAAGTCACATTATTCTACATTTATCAAGCAAAAATGTAAAACTTTCAACAGTTCTGGATTCAACAAACAAACATGAGGATTCACTGTTTTTTTATAATTGTAGGTTGAATTGATTTGAGGATTGTTAGTGAGAAAATAAAACAAGCCATGGATGGCACCTTGGGCAAACGAATGGAAATGTTTTTATCTAAAAATCTTTTTTTTTAAACCACAGATTAATCGCTCCATCAGTATTATTTTGTCTTTATGTGCTAGCAGGTGTACCAGCTGCAAACTGAGCTGCAGAAAGCCTCGACGGAGAACGAGTACCAGAAGCGCCAGTCGATCAGGTGTGCCTCAACTCCTGCCACACCGCAACTGCAAGACGAAGTCAGAAGTCTGCGCTGCCAGCTGGCAAAGGCAGAAAAGCTGAACCCAGTGAGAATAATTTATAACTTAATCATTCTATTTTATTAGCAGATGTGGTTTGCAGTGAAAGAGTCAATAGAGTGTCTTCATATATCTTATCTGCTGTCACTGTTGTGTCCTTCTCAGGCTTGTCAGGACATTCTGGCCCAGGACCTGGCTGAGGCCATAGGTAGCCAGGTGGAGCTTGCGGAACAGCTCAGGTGTTACAGAGGGGAAAATGAGCAGCTGGTCAGAGAGAAACAAGAGGTGTGTGTGTGTGTGTGTGTGTGTGTGAGTGTGTGTGTGTGTGTGTGTGTGTGTGTGTGTGTGTGTGTGTGTGTGTGTGTGTGTGTGTGTGTGTGTGTGTGTGTGTGTGTGTGTGTGTGTGTGTGTGTGTGTGTGTGTGTTTTTGTTTGTGTGTGTTTGTTTATGTCCCAAAAACATCAGGACATCAGGAAATGCCATGCAAATTCAGCTTTTTGGAGCTCATCATATAAATGTGTAGCTGTGGGCTGCTACGCGTTACCATGGCGAGCTCAGGTGCTTGACCACAGGAAAATGTCCAGTTTTAGCAGTTTTGCTAAGCAGTGTCGCATTACGTGGAAACACCAAATAATATCATAGTTGACTTTGAATCAAGTCACTTTGAATTAGAATTTAAAGAGTTACATTTGAGTTTTTGTTTGTTTTTTAATGGCAATACCACATAGCACCATTCTTTATTTCAAAAAACAGTTTAGCATGAAAATGGACTTACTCATCAGATTCTATGTGTGTCTGCAATGCATACCCCAAATCCCTGATGCCTCATTGGTGTAACGTGTGTATTTGTGTTCAGCTCCTGGATCAGAAGGAGTGCCTGAGCCTTCAGGTGAAGCAGCTGACCCTGGACTGTAATCTGCACCAGCAGAAGAGCACCTTGATCCAGATCCAGATGAGGGAGGTCCAGACAGAGAGAGACCTAGTAAGTCACTTATATCAGTGCCACCACTCAAAAGCTCCCTTTTAAATTCCTTTTGAACAAATTTAAAGAATCCGTTTTTTTATCTTCCATCACATCATGTTCTTTGTTTTCCTTGTTGATAAGGTGTGTAGTTATTTATTTCTCTGAAGGGACACTACCCTTTTTTTTCTCTACATTCCACCTGCAGTAACTGATTCATTTCGTGCTGTTCTTCTCTTTCATTCTCCTCCATTCTCTCCTCTCTAACATAACGGGGCATTGTTCATAATATTCATTGTTCACACCTGAAGAACTTTCAAGTGGTCGCATAGCTGCCAGCTGCTCCACTACAGTTATGCAAGACTTCCACAACACAAGACTGAATTTACTTGACAGCTCCTGGGTGTAATTACCAGCTCATGCTTGCTGTGTAATATGCGACACATATGTCCATAAGATAAAGCGTAGTAGGAAATTTCACAGTGTTACATAATTCAACTTCCTGAATTCCAGCGATATCTGAGTTGCATTGTGTCCTACCTTAATTATCATGGTGGATTAAGGAACTAAGATGTTTGTTGTAGCTTAAGATATACATGTAGCATGCAAGAGGTTCTCTATTATGCACTTGTGAGACTCAAACATTGTTTCCTCTGCAAGATTCTATCATGTATTATTCCTGAGTTGATTTGTTCACAAAAGGTGCCAACCACAGATGCCTCTTGATAACATCATGCAATTATTCTTCAGTCAGGAAATCCCTGTATGAGACACGTGTATCCTGGTTTAAGTTACAGGTGGTGTTTGAAAAGTTTAATAATTGTGGTTGTCGTGACATTGTGGTTTCTAAATGGAGCGTAAACGTGGTTCTACTGTATCTATCTACATGAACGAACAAGGTGAAAGAACAAGGTGTGTCTGTGCACGGTTTATTCTGTGTAAAATAAATGTGAGCGCTAATGTGCTTCTAGGCGTACCTGTCCAGGGACGAAGCTCAGGCCATGATTGCTCGCATCCTGGCTGAGAAGGACACCCTGAGGTCACAGCTGGTGGAGATCCAGGAGAGGGTCTTCAACCTGCAAGGCAAACACAGCCCCAGAGAAGAACGACAGAGCTCTGATGTAATTTCTCACACAAACAAATATGAGCACAGAGACGTACATGATGAATAATGATGAATAATGATGTTAATGTTGCGCATTATGTTTGTGTCAAAGGAGAGGGAGGACGGCTGGGAGAGCCGGAGGTCCAGCTGTGAAGAATCCTCATTCCCAAATAGACGTAGACTGTGCCGCATGGATGCAATCAATCCCATGACATCTTGCAATTCTGAGGTGTGTGTGCTCACAAAACAGAGAAACTGTCCAGTTCTGGAAGTCTGTTTTGATTCTTAGCCCTGTTCACTTTAATCAGATATTATTGATCAATATCCTTTATTTTTTTGGTTTAGTTTTATATTTCAGCTTATGTTTTTGTCAAGGCAAACATTAATGCACTGAAAAGTTTGGGAGATTTTCCCAAATGAGGAAAGGGGTTTGTTAAAAAATATGTTTTTGTTCAATGGCTTAAATTATATTACGATATTATTATATTATATATGGTATTGAAAACAATCATATTGGTGGTGGTAAAATGTCAAATAATAACCCATCCCTCTATATCTGCATTTATCAGATTTCTTTCCAATTGATCATATTGTAAGATTTTTACCCCTTTTTGAAATATATAGACATTAAAAGGTTTTTGCTGCATAGTTCTGATTTTATATTTGTTTGTGTATAGTATGAAGATACAGCAGCAAATAGTATCCGATCCCGGAACGCAGAGCCCCCCAGTCCAGAGTCTATCCGCAGAAGGGAGAAAGTTCTGTATGCAGACAGCAGGTGTGTGTGTGTGTGTGTGTGTGTGTGTGTGTGTGTGTGTGTGTGTGTGTGTGTGTGTGTGTGTGTGTGTGTGTGTGTGTGTGTGTGTGTGTGTGTGTGTGTGTGTGTGTGTGTGTGTGTGTGTGTGTGTGTGTTTGTTTGTGTGTGTGTGTGTGTGTTCATTTCATCATTTTATTTGAAAGTACAACATATGTTCCGTCGCTCTTAACAAACTTTAACAGACAAGGTGTTGTCTGCTGCATTCCTTTCTGTTGTAATGTGACAGGGTCCTGTTTCTGGTGGATTATCGATTTACAGAGATAAGAGGGGCTAAATTAGGATCAGACGATTCCAAAAAAAGACACAAATAAGTGCGGCCAAGAGTAAATCATTCAACATATACTGCAACAACCTCACATCCCCTTAGTTTCTGCATTTGCTACACAAGGGAACCTGTCAAAAGAGTCATCATAATGCTGCGGTTAGTCATTGCTGACCACCAAACCAGTCTAACTCGATAGTTGTCTCAAATGAAAAGCATATTCTTCTTTATTTAAATTAACGCAGTATAAAGTGTGTACCTCAGGATTAATACTGTGTGTGCTCCTGGTTGTTTGTGCAAGACAGAGACAGAGAAATCTGACACAGGTGCTCATGTGGCTGTTTTTTTCTCTTGTAGCCTGGAAACAGCAGAGACTGATTCCATACTGGAAGACTTTGTGTTCCTCCCCAGCGGTATGCATAGAAAACATATGATCTCTCTTTGTTTAAGCGAGTGTGTATTTGTGTGTGTGTTGTTGTGGAGGTAGAGGGGGTTTATGTTGTTTAGCAGGACCTTCATCGGCTATTGTTCAGTGTTGGCCCCCTTGCCACGGCTGTAAAGTGACACATTAACCCTGGCACATTATTTCCAGGGAAACAACCTTGATGCCAAATCATTAAACAGCCTCTCTTTTGTTTAGTGGGAAGTGAAGACAAACAGACACCAAGGCTTTCCTCTTCTAAATGCACCAGCGCTGACAGGTGAGGTGATCCAACATTGTTATAAATAGACAGTTTCATGTTACTTAACATTTTTCAGTAGAGCAGATGGGAGTCTACCTTAATGTGTTTGACACACTGTATACTGAAAGCTGTGCATAGTCTTGAGGTAAATCATAAATTCAGTCGAGTTAATAATGGCACTGGAGATTAATAATTAATAATCTACACTACTGAATGACACAACTTCCAGTAAGAGCTCATAAAGTGCAGACTGGAAGTAGGGCAGTGAGAGCTTTGTCATTGTTTTTACTCTTTTCTCCAGCATGTATTCATAACCCATAGACTATAAATAAAATACAGACAAGGCAGACCAGTTTTGGGACAACAGTGGAATTTTTTGTCACCTGTCCCCATACAACTGGGTCCTAGACTGCAGACGGTGACTGCAAAAGATTTACAACCGAATAATAAATACAATGACTTTATTGAATCAAGTAACTTTAAGGTGTACAAGGGTGGGTTTTGTTGCTTATGAATTCAACTTTTAAAAAAATAAAATAATGTTTTTTATTTTTTGAAAAGTTGCATATATTTAAATTGCCCTATACATTTCAGTCCCCTAAAATACAAATTAAATAATTAATAAAAGAGTTACAGTGTTTATGTGAAACAAACACAAATTAAAGCTGGACATTTGTGTCTAAACTATTAAACATTTCAAATCCAATGTACTGAAGTACAGAAAAAGTGTGTCACTGTTCTACCATTAACAAAGCACAGTATTTAATGGGTTTCAGCTACGTCATGAAGTAAAATGTTTCTTTGCCATGAAAGTAAACTGTAATCTCTGCGATGATTTAATTGTTTAATTAAGCATTTTATTTGTTCTTTATCTTCTCTCGCCTGTCTAGAACTTCGGCCCCGCCCTTCCTAATGCGTTCTCGCCCAAAAGCCATTCGGGTCAACGGCCGCGTCCTCACCATCTCCTTCCAGGGGGAGGCGCTCCTCAGCCAGCTAACAGTGCTGGGAGGCAATAAGACCGGAGTGTTTGTGCACCAGGTGACAGAGGGGAGTGCTGCCAACACTGTTGGCATCAGCCCTGGGGCACAAATAGTGGAGGTAAGTGGAAGTGTGTTTGGGAGCACAGTACTTGTATTCATCGTGCTAGCTGTGAAGGTGTTTCTCATCATACTGTTGCTCTGCAGGTGAAGTACCAGCAGAACAAGAAGGCTCTGAGGATGGTGCTGGAGGATTCCACTTTAGAGGAAGCTGTATGGGCTCTCAGCCAGATCACAGGACTCTGCCACCTCTCCCTCCGGCCCAAGCAAGATGGTACGTCCCACAGCATGTTTCTGACACGTTTTTAATGAGACATCTTCAACAAAACAAGATGGTTTATGAATCATTTCTACAGCGTTTAAATGTAGACCTTACATCTCATTCTGAAACATATCTTTGTTCTTAAAGCCAAAATGGCCTGAATAATCATACGGTAAATAAGTTATATAAGTTTATATTTTCCATTATAAAAACTAAAATGATTTACAGCGTGATTCCAGTTCAGTGGCACTGGGACAATCTGTGCTCATGCTGTTATCATTGCATTATGACATGACATAATAATAACAACAAAAAACATTTTGCATTTTTAATTTTCAGATACTCAACTATTTACTTTTTACATACACAACGTCATATTATAGCAGATCACAGTGATTTTAAAAGTTCTAACTATACTAGTTACTATCAATTAGGCTGAGAAAAACTTTAGTTAAATAACTTCACAAGTAAATAAATCAAATTTGCATTCATGTCATGGCTGCCGTTTACATACTCTACAGACAAATTAAAGACCACAGCAGGGTTTAATAAACAATCCAATATTAATGGCTCCTCTGCTGTCCATTAAATCCTCTTATCTAATTGTTTCTGTCTGTGTACACATAATTCTGTTGGGTGTGATGGGTGGAGGACCGTGTATGTTTTTTATAGATATTGGCCCAGTGAAGACTAGGAGTCTAATTCTGAACAGATTGCATCATGTAAATCATTTATCAGATACAAATATTTAGTGGCTTTAGCTTAAGTGTTTTTCTCTGCTTGTTGTTCAGACTATAAGCTGCTGCTGCAGCTGCTGCAGAACAATGACACATCATCAGGAGACTCCTTCTACGTGCGCGTCAACATGACCCTCCCTGCTGGCCCTAGCGGAACCCTGACTGTTTCCTGCAATGACATCCTGCATGTGACCAACACACGACCTGCGGGAATTGAGGACTCATGGCACGCCAGCCAAGTGCACCCCTGTCAGCTTCTGGACCTCCAGAGTGGAACCGTACCCAACTATTACAGGTAGATACACTGATGAAGAATTTAGATGTGTGAGACATGAAAGCACCACTCCCAGTATTTGAAAACTGGAGGTTTGATTCAGGTCATGATTTTCTGATGTCACAGGGCACAGGGACTTCTGATTCGAGCAATTGAAGAAATGAGTTTTCAAATAAAGAAATCCAAAAAGGTAAGAATAATTTATTTACTACCACCC
The DNA here is from genome assembly GCF_963691925.1 of Scomber scombrus. Lineage (NCBI taxonomy): Eukaryota > Metazoa > Chordata > Actinopteri > Scombriformes > Scombridae > Scomber > Scomber scombrus. Next base: position 5,919,921 of record NC_084971.1, on the reverse strand, counting down.
AATGACCCCCCCATCCACATTTCCACGGTGTTAAATCACATCTTGGAATATTCCTCTCCCTCACCAGGCTGGCCGTGTGGTGGCTCAGAATCAACAGAAAGCAGTGAGGATTGTCAGCACGGGGCGCCTTGGCAGGAACCGGCTGTGGGTCAGCGTGGAGGATGAACAGACCAAGAGCCCTGATTCAGGTACCAGAACATGTATCAGTACAGTCACACAAGTACAAAAATACTCTGCTCTATTTCTTCTTGAATCTGCTGCAAATTTGTACAATACAACAGTGTGTATTCTTTCCCGTGCAGGTGACGCATCAGCACCCAGAAGCTGTGTAACCCTCATGCCCTACTCTCTGGTCACCCCCCACTACCCACCCGTCTGTAGGCCCGTGCTGCTACTGCCCACCGTTCTGGGACGCATGTTGGATAAGAAGCTGGGAGGCTGGCAGGGCTTTCAGCTCTGTGAGCCTGGTAAGAGAAATGTTGTTGTTATATGCTGACATGAAACTCTGCGCACTCATATTTCATATCTTTCTCCACCTGAGCATATACCATTGAATTCAAAATGTTCAATATTGAGCAGGGACACACTTTCCTGAGCCGGCAGATAAGGCTGTTTGTCTTGATGGATCACAAGTTTTATTGGTGAAATAGCTTATGTATGTCTCCCTCTATTTCTGATGTCACGCTGTAATAGAAGTATGTTTTGCTGCCTTAGTAAACAACCAATCTCATATTGTACACTGTTAAATATTTTATGGGTTTGTCTGTTGCTGAAAGTCAGGAAGGAAATAAACTTTGAGAATAAATAGTAATAAAAATGATTGAGGCTATAAAGACAGTAAATGCTAGCCAGTGGTCCCTGCGGTGATAAGGTAAAATGAATTTTTAATGATATTTGTAGGAAAATCTGATTGCATAAGACTCGGATATTTACAAGAATAAAAACACAGGATGTACATAAGAAAGTCAAATAAAGTTTAAGATAATACGCCAATTTAAAAATGCATAAATAAATCAGAGATTATACAACGACTGGAGATAAAATGACTTCTTTTCATTTAGAGCTTGAAAGAAAATGATGTCCATGACCTCATATACTATGTAATCTCTTCTTCCCATTCCTGTCTGTTTGTATTTACACTCCTTTTTTCCCTCCCGTGCTACAGAGGCTCTGAGCTCCAGTGATCACGCCGCCCGACTGCAGAGGTCCGAGATTCTGGAGGAGTGTGATCAGGGAAGAAACTGCTACACCCTGCAGAGCGTCGAGAAAATTGTGGCGAAGGTCAGAGCTTTTAAACACCTAATCAGAGTTTGTGATGGCTAGTGACTCGAGAGCTGCGACTTAGGAACTAGTGGTGTGAAAGAGGGTGGGAAGGACTTACAGTAAATGGTTAATTAGTTCTATTAGGTTGCCTGCACTTAAAAATATTTTCTCTTTCTCTATATTTCCTCTTTGTACTTCTTTCGTGTTTATTTAAAAATCTCTGTTTACTCATATTTCATCTTTTTGCCTTCTCATCTTGTAGGGAATTCATTGTGTTCTGCCGCTGGGACTTGACTGCGTGCGTCGTCTGCACAGGGCAGACATCTTCCCTATCATCATCTTTATCAGACAGTCTGCCCGCAGTGCTCGTAAGCTGAGGTAAACTCCCTCCTTTTTCATACAAATGCTGACAGAGCTCATGTGGTTGCTCAAGACTCTGATATCACATTCAGATAACCTCTGTAAAGTACAAGAATGTGTACTTATCTGTCAGTGAACTGCTCATCTCACTGATATCTGATCCCATATGTCATTGCTGTAGAAAGAGATTCATTTTCACATTAAGTTTCTACTCATATTACTGACACGCAGTCACACACGCATTACTGTGAAATGGAAGAGTACAAATCAAACATTGAAAACAACACGTGATTACATGTTATACAGGTATACAATAATTCTCATGATTTCTTGTGTCACTCGTCTGTATTTACGATTTCAGGCAGTAATGAAGGTTTGCTCTGCATATTGTATCTTATTAAACATTTGATGTGTTTGTCTTTTGCTCCAATCCTGGAAAGAAATAAACTGAGTAAATACTAGTATTGATGGAGGCTTTTAAAACTTAAATGTTGTTCGCTTCCTTGTTGCATCCTCTTAATAATTAACATGAAATGCTCAACTTTAAAGAAGTAATCATGATGTTGCCATGTTTGGTGTATTTCAGTAGTTCCCTGCAATCTTGAATGATATGACCAAAAAACAGGCTTACATTATTAATGAACAGCCTCTGTTTATCAGTTGAATAAGTAAAAGCACAAGAAAAGCAATGTTCAGTTTTTTCCACTGAGTAAAAACAAAACAGCAGTTACAGGATGTCCTCTTGTGGCTGTGATGATTTATGTTCAACCTGCACCTAGAAGGAAGTCTGTTTTCTGTGATTTAAGACCTAATGTTCAGTGTTTTAGAGAACTGAATAATCTCGTATAGTCAAACTCAATTTTAGTTGTGCAATAGAGAAATATATTGTTATGATACTGCTTTCTATATTAGAACTATGAACAAAAACTGAAACCAGCACCACCAAAACCGGCAAACAAAAACTGGATCAAAAGTTTTTGATCCATATATAATGTTGTCACTCCTTTCTTTCTTTCTCTCAACACTTCCAGGTCAAAGCTGCAGCGCCACGGCCAGTCAGAGGAGCAGCTGCTGGCGTGTTCAAGGAGCGAGGAGCCCCTGCTGGACAAGCTGCCGTGTCTGTATCACAGCGTGGCTTCAGACTCTTGGTGTGACCAGACCTCCTTGCTGACCAGCCTGCGGACCATCATCTGGGAAGAGCAGAAGAAGATCGTCTGGGTGGAGCCTGACCTGTGGTGAACGGCAAAATAGAAAAGAAAAAAATCTTAGAAAATGCAGAAGATAAAAAATAAGAAGAAGAATTTTTATTTTAAAAAGGGATTTTTGGTCAACATGATAAAACAATGTAATATATTGATAATAGTATAAACAAACTTTACAATTATTTTTGTAAACACATGTATGTATCTATGATACTCTTGAGTGACTAGGTGAATGAAGGAATCTCATAATGTGTTATTTTCTTTTTTAACAGTGTATTCATTCTTTACTTCACCCAGAAACATTTTTGGCGTTGTGTGTTGCCTCCCTTTTGGAGGCATTTGTTTAAAACAAATACAGGTGTAAGGTCAAATGTATACTTGACATGAGGACATTTACTATGAGTATGTACTGTATCTCTACAATATGTTGTAGATCAATTGCTCCCACTGTGAGGGATTTCCTTTTATTGCTGTGGATGTGCCATAACCATTTCATGTACTTAATTAGAATACAGAATGTTTCCATCAGATTTTTTTTTATCCAGTTTGCATCAAATGTGATTATTATTAAAGAAAACAATAAAACAAAACAAAAAAAACAAAAAATATATATATATGTATATAATTGTGTTCCAGTGTTAGCACTGTGGGCCTAAATTCGACAAAAGAACTGGTCAAACTAGACTAAAAGGACAAAAATGATTTCCAAAATCTTTTTCTAAATAATAATTAGAAATGTACTGGTCAGTCAACATCAGTGACCATTTCTGTTCTTCCACAACAAATTTATCGATTTTTTAGACTAAACTATTCTGACATGAGTGATTGCAATATTTAAAGGTCTATGACATAAAAGTTTGAGGCTGATAATATTCAAATAACATTGCAGTTTGTCGAATTTTCAAAAACTACTAAATGTGAATTAAATTGAAAGCAGCTGAAAGATAGAAAGGTTCAGGTGGAAAGATTAAAAGTTTTATTCTTCAGAACAAATAAAGCCTTTATGTGTTTCACTCTCCGGTGTTCGAAGATTAATAGCTGTCTTTCTGTATTTTCAAAGTGTCTCAGGTGGAATCAGTTCAGGCTTTAATAAAGAGAGGCAACATTTCATACAAAAAGTGTGTGAAAACAGTGAAAAAAGGTAGAGAAAATCATTACTCTAACTTTCAGCTCCGATCAATTTTACTTTAAAGAAAATGGGAGGAATGTATATGTGTAAATTTAAAGAATAACATGTTATCGTCATTATTTTTTAAATGATGATGTCCATCTAAAAGTTCTGATAGTAATCTGAAGATTCACAGCACAAATTACACTAGATGACACAATGTCGTCCATTGAAAACCAGATGATACCAAAACAGAGAAGGAAAGGTAACACTCATTCGTGAAATAATCTTTTAAATATTTTTGTACTGTATGACTGTAAATGATATTTGTGTATAAATGTTATCTTCTTGGTTATGTGAAGCTTATGGACCAGTTGCATGTGAGGAGGGCAAGAACGTGCTGTTTCCTGGAAAGACTGTAGCCTCTAAGATCTGCGTGCCTGCCACATCTTCATTTGAAGCCCCCAGACCGTCCACATATGGATACCCTGAACAAAGGGCCTTTTACATGCAGCCGGAAAACTGGGAAACAGTGCAGGAGGGGCCCAACCCTCCCTCTCCAAACCAATGGGAGAAGAAAATTCTGATTGCAACCTCTGAGACCACTGCCAACAGTAGGTACAGTACTCCACTCCACAAGCAGAGCCCCCGCTGTCCCCTCTATACTTTCAAAAATAGACAGAGGGGACAGAGTGATGCAGATCTCCCAGAGGTGCAACAGACTGTTCTATCGGAGCCAGCAGAAGCCCTCAACGAAACAGTGACCTAAAACCCAAATGATTACCTGGACATATGCATCATCTTTGAATAAAATCTGTAAATTTGAAAAGGTGAGTTTATGGGTTTGTTTTAGGATGATAATAATAAGCCCTGTGGTTTTAATATGAGACAAAAAAATAATGTTCAATGTTTGTACCAAAACGAGATTTAAAAAATATGTCTGGTCTGATGTAGAAAACAAACATACTCCAAAACACACACAGTAACTTCAGTTGTTTTCTTACCATAAAGTATGTTGCCAGCATACTGGTGAGTAAACTAAACTTAAAAGAACAACGCCTGCTCTTCCACAATCTTAAATTATGACATTTTCTATCTTTTAATCGATTCTTTGACTAAAGCAGTTCAACGTTCAATCTTTTATCTTTATATTTGACATTAACAATTATATTCCCATGTTCTAAAAACGCCCCAGGTGCAATTAATTAAGGCTTTAATTGAGAGGCAGCGGCGCGTGCGCGATTTTGGCGGTATTTTTGAGCTGCGTCACCACAAGAGGGAGCAAAATGGACGCTCCTTTCAAGAAGAGACGTCGCAGTATGGCGCCTCCTGTATGTCCGCGTTTGGTTTATTTAATGTCAATATTATTAACTTAGTCCAAACACTGCGACACCGGAGGGGTTTAACCTGGCTGCAAGCTGCACGGAGAGACAGACAGACAGAGAGACAGGTAACAATTCTCCTGCTAGCTTAATTGGACTGTGTTTGTTCTGTAAACTGGCCTAAAGTATTTCAAGTTCATTTGTGGAAGGGATTAAAGAGTTTACTGTAGCCAAACCGAGCGTCCGTTTTTCCGGTCTTATAATTTCAGTTTAGCCTACAGCTTTGCAGATAATTGACAATTTGTCCTCAGGCCTCAACTCACACCTCTTAAACCTGTACGTGTGAGTACTTTACTGCGGGTTCACACTGAGTTACAATTGAACACAGAGGAGCAGAACATTGCAATGAAGCTACAATGTCCAAGTTTATTTAATTCAAATGATATCGTGTTAAAATTCTATTTGTAGTTTAATGTAATAATACCGTCATATTTATTGAATAGAATAACAATTTTGTTATTTTATCCACACACATACTACAGATAATTTCTAGCCTATTTCTATTGTAGCAGTTGAAGTTCACAGTACATTTTGAAAGCTGGCTCTATACCCATAAATTATATGTAAACAACTTTACAATTAGGAATACTTGGATTATATAGGATTGGTCCATTATAAATGGTGTGTCAATTGTAATGATTTAATTAAATGTTGGTAAATAATTTCCCACTGCTTTACAGATCACACATATATTAAAATATTTTTTTAGGCTGCCATGTTATGAGTCATATACAGTCACTGACCACTTCATAAGGTAAGTAAAGGTAAGTAAGTAGGTAAATTCTGCATTTATGATGTTTATACATTTTCAGTTTTTGTTAACATTGTCAAGAAGCCGATGATTCTACTTTATGTTTATTATTGAGGTCATAGTGGGCGATTGAGGTGTACTATGGTGCACTATATTGAATGGTGTTCTTAATATTTTGTCCTCTCCATTAACATACATGAGGGGGGCAAAATATTAGGAACACCAGTCAATATAATTCACCTCAGTACGCCACCACTACTTAGTAAAACCCCAGTAATAAACATGAAGTAGAATTATCACCTTAACAGAAACTGAAAAAAGTAGAATTTATGGAAGAGCTTTTGTATTGGATTGAATTAGATTGCACAGGGGTGCCTAATGAAGTGGCAGGTGACTGTATCCAAATAATAAGTACTAATTGCCAAGAAGTCATTACTTACATTTAAACACTTTGTAAGTGTGTCTTTGTGTAAGGTGTTACCATGTGGAGGAAATAATCAGTCACTGGGTCTTTAAAAAAAAAAAAAAAAAAACAGTTGCAGTTTACAGTTAGTGATTGGGAATCATTTTTGATAGCTCAAAGCGGTGCTATGACCTCCAGCTGCCTCAGGGGGGAGGCAGAGAGAAATGAATGTCAGTAAAGAGGGAGTGGTTGAGAGGAGGAAAACATGGTTCCTGCTGAGAGAAGGAAGAGCAGGGGGAAGATGAGAGGGGACAATTTGATTTCTGACTACAAGCCCAAAGCACCACTGTCTTTCATCAGACTATCATGCTGTTTCTGTGGCTGTTTCCCAGCTCTTGATTTTACTGCCTGTGTGTGCCGGGCAGCAGAAAACAAGGGTAATCAATGCTCCCTACACCCCCTACCATCACACCCGCCTCTTTTATCTGGTGCTGATTATTGACTGGATCTGAAGGATTTTTTTAAGACTTCCACTGAATCAATTTCCTCTCCTGGAAGACGTTTTTGGCTCCATCAGGGTCCAAAACCCCAAACCCTCCCTCCTGTTGCTGGGAAACCACTCCAGTGATTTGTGTGTTGTCAGAGTGCATTATAGACAGTGACACAGTAAGAGAGAGAGAGAGAAAGAAACCTTGGCTGGCTGGAGGAAGGGGTAAGAAAGAGAGAGAGAGGAGTGGAGGGGTTCAAAAAGAAAAATGATTATATGCATCTACTCTGGCTCCCTCTTTGTATACTGTCTCTTTTTTCAAACACACACACACACGCACATTGCATACTGCACTGTAGGGCTAGATTAACATGCTTTGATTCCCCTGTCTCTCTCCCTTGCTCCCTCGCTCCCTCACTCGCTCTCCACTGGCATTTTAACTGGGTTGAGTTTCAGCTTTTGGGATTAAAGGAATAAGGAATGTGTTTGGCAGCAAAACTGTTGGGAAGAATATTTGATGTTTAATTGATAGAGGTTGGATGTCAGAGCAGAAGACTTGTTATTTACAATTGAGTGTGTGTGCGTGTGCTCGTATGCATGCATATCTGTCTGTCGTCTATGTCCATATCTGTGAGATTTACGGTCAGGAGCCGTGTCTTTGTGCACTATAAGTGTGAACGCTTTCATCTTACTATCAGAAACGCATATCACTGCCAAATTCCTCCCTCCTTGATGTGAGAGTTAAACTGTCACATTAATTAAAAACAATATGGCCATCTTGAGCTCTACTCAGTACATTTTTAATACCTCAGTAACAAATTGAAATTGAAGATTTTAGAATTGTTACACGACAGCTGTAACTTGAGGTGCAGGATATGAATATGAAGATGTTATGTGTGCAGTAGCATGAAAATGGCTTATGTCACTGTAGCCCAACATTTATCATTTGCAACAAAGATGTAAGCCATTTCAAAATAATTGGTTCATTATATTATTCTTTCCTGTTGCCGTTGGTAGTCAATAAACACCTTCTGCTTGCACCAACTCACACACATGGTGCACCCACACAGGTGTTTTCACTTATTTAGCCTGATCAGAGCTCCTGTCAGGACAAGTATGCATTTATAGACTATGCTTTAGATACTTATCCCCATCTGTGTCCAAAATAACTCTATTTTTACCATAATACTCTACATTGTATGTCCATTTTATTTGAGTGTTGGGTTTCCTCAAATCACAATCACAAAAATGAATAACAAAAATATGTATCCATTGCATTTACACCACTGTCTACTGACAATCCCACAATGCAATGTCTTACAGATATATGAAAATAACAGTATTGCAACACTACACCTGTCAGTGATGAAGGATTAATAAATCCCCTGAGGAAGTACTGAATAAGGGAGTGATTTCAGACACACCTCCTGACAGAAGCAGGTTTCAGATTATGGTAATAATGTTGATTTATTTGATTTGATAAACATTAAAGCCATATTGACAAATTATTTGATTTATTAATGGGTTTTTTTTATTATTGCTGTGGCACACCTAAAAACACTTAATAGCACTTAATAAAGATTTATGGCAATGGGTGCCTATTTACCCTCCAACACACTCAGAGCAACATTAGTCTTCAATGGGAGTCATTTGGAGTGTTTCTGGAAACTTGGCAAATGTAAGTCCAATATTCAGTCTCTTTTTTAGCTCTGTGTCAAACTCATAAGGGAAATATGTGTCTCTGCCTTCAAACAGTTAGTCACTTACTTTGCCTGTCTGCTGTTGGCAGGAATTGTACAGTAGTTTTATCAGAGCTGTTTCATTACAAACAGCTGCCCACTGTATATAGAAGTGTTGTTGATGAGTGAGGAGTCGTGGGCTGGAAACCAAAACAATAGGCTAAAACAGGTTGAAAACTAAGTAGATCTGAGGGGAACAGTAAAATTGGATGTAGTTATGTAACTGTGAGTGACATCTTTCACATTACACAGAGTCATTTGATTTATTGGTAATGTGAAAATTATTAATTAACTCATTAATCAATTAGTGGAGATGTAAAGGGTTTGCTTAGAAGTAATTTCACACAGCACCAGATAAAACTGGTCAAAAAAGCCACCCTGCACTGATATGTATTGATAGTTATGGTAATTTATATTAAATGAACCATTTCTAATTTAGTGCCAACCAGCAAAAATGTTGTTGAACTCATTCTTTAATTTTGTTGTTCTTGGGGATGGAATTTAAAACTAACGTAGAAGTCACTTCTCTCCTCGCAGAGTGGTGACCCTCAGATGACCTGGCATGGTGTGAAAGACGTCACATAGGAGTGGCTGAAAACCCATGTGTGAGTCTCTCCAGGCAACACATACATACACATGCACACACACACACTCTTCTCAGTCAACAGTTTGTCAGTGCACAATAGGAGTATCAACGCCCAATCCAGTGTCTATCATCAGTTGCTTTTATTTGAGCTCTAAAGACATGCACGTAGCCTTGTGGCACAGACCAGATAAAATGAAAGGTGTGTATCCTAGTGTTTGATCTCAAAGGTATGTATCAAATGTGACATTACAGTGTAAAATAATACACACTACAGTGTGATTGCAATGCATTTGAAGCAGTGATGAGAAGGAAGCAGGATTGACATCAATGCTTATTCTATGTCATTCTGCTGTTAGTTGTAATCATTGCATCAAAAGTGGATACTGAACTACAATCAAAAAATAGTTTGACGAGTTTTAGGAAACCTAAGTAGCCGCAAATCAGATGTCAGTAGTCCTGTTGAACAAAGCATTTACAATAAAACATTAAATATGCACACAGGTTACGGTATCAGATTAAAGAAAGATTAAAATCTAACAGAAAACTACAAACCTGGAAATTCCTAGAGGGATGGGAATCATTTAAAAACAAAAGTAAGTATGACCCTCAAGGACAGAACATATACAAGATATAAGGTAAAAGCACAAATATCAAGGGACATTCACTGAAGATCCAGCATGCATGCATCAACATTTATGCAAGAGTGAGTGAACAAATATTATGTTTAAAATCCAGATACAATGCACATTTAAAAACACAAAAAACAGAACCAACCATTGCACTTCATTATTACCTTGTGTTTGTTTCTGGGAGCAACTGTAATTAAGAATAGCTAAATTGCTAATGTGTTACTGGTTATTCTGTCACTTTTTTGTTGCTCATGTAAAATAGATTGTAATCACCAATAGCCTGATTTTTGTATAATGTATGTAAATGTAGTCTGTTAAAGAGATTTAATATACTGTATTGGAATGTGTGCACTATTTAAAATCATCCAACATGTATAATCATCTACTACAAACAGTAGATTATGTTTTTGATGCATAAGCTGAAAGAACTGATGTCTTTTTGTCACTGGTATAGAAACTGATAAGTGCTCATGTTCAAGCAACTGTAGGCATGATATCTCATCAGACAGTCAGGAATATTTATTATAGGATATAAAAACTAGAATCTGTAACTTCTAGCATGCCACCATGAAGTGACAGGTTGACAGCAAAATGGTTGGTTTTGAGTTGTGTTGGACTCACTGTTTATTAAAATCAGTCCACTGCAAGCTTGCAAAGTGTCACACTACTGGGCTTTTGTTTTATATCAGTATGTAAAAATAGACACATGTTGTATTTAAAATGTAGCTTCTAGTGAGCTGTCTTCTTTGAATGGATTTTATTGGAATCGTCACCGTGAACGTGCCACAACAAGCCTGGCTTAGTAATACCAGCAAGTAGTCAACAAGCACTGCTTTGTTTGTTATATAATACTCCCTGTTTGTATAATACACAGATTATTTACAAACTAAGAAACAATTAGTATTCCATCTTTAAAATACCAGAAACACAAATCTCATTGAATAAAATGTATGTGTAAGGAAAATAAGAGAGAAGGAGAACAGGCAGTCACAGGATGTTTGGCATCTCTTCCTCAACACCACAGATCATTACACTACAAAACTTGTTTGCACACATTCTTGTACAGACGCATATGATCCAAATCTTTCTAAAAATAGCAGATGTATGTGTGTCTGTGTGCGCATATGCGTCTGTGAGTGATACTATCAAACAGTGAGCAAAAATATATTTAGAGGAAATACTGGAAACATTAGGGTTCATGTAATGTGCATTTTACAATAGAAGCAATACCACAGTTGTCACCGAACCAAGTTGACTTACTGTATCATGCATGTTCACACATACAGATGTACACACACATACCTCTCTCTCCCTCTTTACCCTCCTCTCACCCACCCCCCTCCACCAGCCGTTCTTCTCTCCCCCTCCATTCTCTGGCTGACAGTGAGGGTTGAGGCAGGCTGGAAGGCTGTGAGTGGAGCCATTGTGCCCAGAGGTCAGCGAGAGTCAGAGATACACAATGCCAGGGTCAGAGTCACTGCGGTGATGGCCCGACCACTTGGCAGCACCATCCTACTCAGTCAGAGAAGAGAGGGAGGTTTCAGGGAGAGAGAGGGGGAGAAAGAAGGGGGGGATACAGAGAGCAAAGGAAAGGAGTTAAAGGCGAGAACTTTAGACGTTTTATATTGTTGAAAAGAGCTCTCACTTTCAGGTTAAGATTTTTCTTTTACTTTGCTTTTTCATATAGGGTTAAAGTTGTTTAGTGGTTGCTGTCACAAAGAATAGAATGAAATACAAAGAACATACAAGGAAACACTGAAAGAGCCAATTTTAAGTTCTTGAGGTGAATCCTCTCATCAGTCTTGCACACTTATGACTTTCAATAAATGTTCTGTCATGTCTGAATAAAGTCAGAAGAAACACTCATGTAAAAGACAAATGTCTGAATGAAAAAAGGCATCACTTTTACAGACAGGTGAAGCCAGCAATGAAACATACTCCATGTCTGAAAAGACATGAATAATTGATTGTAACTCTTTTTAACATTGGAGCAGTAAGAAAGGAGCAAGAAGAAGAATAAAGGGTTGATAAAAAAATGTTTGTACTTTGGGAAGAGAGAGACAGTGAGGAAGACACACATAAAGCTGGCTAATAAAGACAGTCACAGTCAAATACTCCTAGAGTTTGGTCATGTAAAATAGCAGTGTGCTTTGCTTGGAAAATATTTCCAATTCTCATCGAGTGCCTATCATAAGACAATAATATTTAGTTTATTTGTGTGCCTTTTAGGTAATTTATTAGAAGAAAACTGCTTGTCTCAGTGCCGTTTAGCAAAACAGCAATACACAGCGCAGATACAGAAGGGTGAATTGTTAGTGTAACTTGTTTTTATAGTCAAGTGGGACCATGTTGAACTTCTTGTTTAGAACATTAGCACAAATATGTATTTCTAAATGGATGATTATTGTGATTCTCACAAAAAATACTGTATTGTAGTAAGCACTGTAATACAAGCATAGATGTTTTCATTTCTTCAGTCTTAATATAATACCAGACATAATGTCAATGTTCTGTTCAATAATCACATCTTGTATTTTACTGCCCATCGCCACTGAAGCGCTAATGTGTTGGTCTTAAGCTCTCTCCAGTCTATAAATGTAGCCCTGGCTGGAATAAGGACCATCTATTAGATGACCTGCTGTCACCCAGCTAGAAGACAATCAATACTCTCTAATAATGATGTCATTTACTCACAGTAAACCACAGATAATGACGAGACTGGAGGTCTCCTGTTATTACCTCATTTCATGGGTTTTGTCTCAATGAAAGGTATCAACCGTTACATGATTCCACTTTGTAGCCAGTAGAATATTGTTACAGAATTAATTTGACTTTAATCTTTTTTTAAAAACACTAAAATGTCGAACCATCTATGTTATAAGCAGTGTTAAATTTAATTATGTATGTATGTATATATATATATATATATATATATAAACAGCAAGGCTTATTAACATACAAAAGCCAAAATATACTTTTATGGTGGCTTTTTGGTGTTTATCCTAATGCTGAAATTGAGTAAAAATGCTGATAATTTTACAAGTATTTTTTTAAGAATATACTGTATGTACTGTGCATCAACAAGCTCTGACTAAGAGAGTGTGCAGAATGCAGTTGACAACAACTGTTGAGCAATTAGTGTATTTATTTAATAGACTCACTGCACATATGTAACATGCAGTTTATATGCTGCAAAGTTCTATAAATAATGAAAGCTTGGACACTTTCAACTAACTTCAAGCACTTTCTTTAAATAATGTACTGAAGGGTTTTATACATCTTTTTTTAGATTCCTGCTACTGTAATATTATGTTCCTGCAGGTGCAAGAATACAGCCTATCATTTGTATCTTAAACACAACATTTTGGCTCAACTAATCTTAGTTAGTTGTTCATTTTTTTAACATTTGTATGAGCCGAAGCTCTTGATAAATGTTGGATGTTTGCCCCAGTAAGTCCATGGTTCTGCTTGGGGACTTCAATGCTAACGTGGGCAACGACAGAGAAACCTGAAGGAACGGCCAGCCTGATCAAGTGGTGCATTGTTACTTGACTTCTGTGTTAGCCATGGATGGGCCATAACAAAAACCATGTTCGAGCATAAGATTGTTCATAAGTGAAACCTAACCTGGTACCAGAACACCTTAGGCTATAGATTATAGATATTTGATAAGATATATAGCTATAGATATTTGATTGCCTTTGTAGTTGTGTCAGCAGATCTTTGCATTTCTTGTACACTTGAGTAAAGAAAGGAGCAGAGCTGTCAACTGATCACCACCTGGTGGTGAGTTGGATTCGGTGGTGGCAGAGGCTTGGGAGACCCAAATGAGTAGTGAGGGTGGATAAGGAACGTCTTGTGGAAGCCCCTGTTCATATGGCCTTTAACTCCCACCTCCCTAGGAATTTTAGCTAGGGAAGGTTGGGGACATGGAATCCGGGTGGGCCATGTTGTGGCTGCTCAGAGTTGTGGCAGAAAGGTCATCAGTGCCTGTCAAGGTGGCAACCCGAAAACCTGCTGGTGGACACCAGCAGTGAAAGAGACTGTCAAGTTGAATAAGGAGGTCTTTCTAGTCTGGCTGGCCCAGGGTTGCCCTAAAGCAGTAAATGGGTAGTGATGGGCCAAAAGGGCAGTAGTGCAGGTGGTTGCTGAAGCAAAAACATGGGTGTGGGAGGTGTTCAGATATGCTATGGAGAAGGACTTTAAGTTGGCCTCAAAAAAGCTCTAGCAAACCCTCAGGCAACTCAGGAAGGCAAAGCAGGGCTTGGCCTAGGCTGTTTTAAGCAAGGGTAGAGAACTGCTGACCTTGGTGGCAACATTGTCAGGTGATGGAATGAACACTTGAAGATCTCCTAAACCTCACTCATATCCCTGGCACTCATATCCCTGGCAGAGGTCTCTGAGGTAGTCAAAAAGCTCCTCAGTGGCAAGGCGCCAAGTGTGGATGAGATTTCGCCCTGAGATGCTGCAGGCTCTGGACATTTTTGGCTGTCATGGCTGGCATGCCTTTTTAATGCTGTATGGAGATGGAGCCAAATGTAAAACGACCAGGGTGAGAGTCAGCACCATCAAATCTGAGGCTATAGTGCTCCACCAGAATAAGATGGACTGCTCCCTCTGGGTTGGGAGTGAGTTGCTGCCCCAAGTAAGGGAGTTCAAGTATGTCAGGGTCTTGTTCACAAGTGATGGTAAAATGGATTGTGAGGTTGACAGGCTGATAGGTGCTGTATCAGCAGTAATGCAGGCATTGTACCAGATTGTTGTGGTGAAGAAAGAGCAGAGCCTGAAGGTAAAGCTGTCAATTTACCAGTCTGTCTATGTTCCATCCCTCACCTATGATCATGACATGAGCTTTGGGTAGTGACTGAAAGATTGAGATCATGGACACAAGCAGCCGAAATGAGTTTCCTCTGGAGAGTGTCTGGGCTTAGCTTCAGAGTTAGGGTGAGGAGCTCGGACAACCAGAGGGAGCTCGGATTAGAGCCGCTGTTCCATTGCATCGAAAAGAGCAGGCGGAGGTGGTTTAAGAACCTGGTTAGGATGCCTCCTGGATGCCTCACTCTGGACGTATTCCAGGCACGTCCAACTGGTAGGAGACCCTGAGGCAAACCGGTTACATGCTTATGGGACTACATATCTTTTCTTGCCTGGAAATGCCATAGGATCCTACAGGAAGAGGTGGATGGATGGATTGATTAGTCGATCAACAGTTCCAGCTTCTTAAATGTGAATATTTTCTGGTTTCTTCAGTTCTCTATGATAATAAACTGAGTATCGTTTGGGTTGTGGAATCTTTTTTGGTTGCTTCTCAGGCTTTGGTAAACATTGATCAATGTTTTTCACCATTTGACATGTTGAAGACTAATTGATAATAAAATGAATCATTGCATCCCTACCAACAAATATCAAAGCTGAAGGGGAAATTAAGTTTAGATCCTTTAATATGTTCACACCTTGGCCCTCTAATATACCAGTCTAGCTCTGCGTTTAGTATAAGAATGTTTAATATCCATGTATGCATGTCCATATTTACTAACTAACATCTGCTACATTGATTCACCCAAAAAAATTGTATTTAATTGTATTTGTAGCTGTATTATAACAGAAGGATGCAGTAGTTTGTCCTTTGAGTGCGTGTTTGTTAGTCTGTCCAGACATCATGAGGAAATGTGTGTGTGTGTGTGTGTGTGTGTGTGTGTGTGTGTGTGTGTGTGTGTGTGTGTGTGTGTGTGTGTGTGTGTGTGTGTGTGTGTGTGTGTGTGTGTGTGTGTGTGTGTGTGCAGGTGTGCAGGTGTGCATGTGTTGGAAACATGCTGAGGTGAGGTCTGAGCCGCAGGTTGATCCATGCTCGATCTGACAAGAAGCACAGGGAGTCAGAATCCGCCTCCAGCCAACTGCCCCACACACACACACACTTTCCCTTGCGCGCACACACACATACACACATTCACCCCTGCTCCTTCATTTACTACCCCCCAACACATCCCATCCTCCATCTCCCTACTCCCCTCCTCCTCCTCCTCCCCTCTCCTCCCTCCAGGATGCGGGTAAAGACAGCTAGGCTGAAGTGGATGTCGGGGGGAATTAGACGCTAGCAGACAATTTGATTTCTTCTACTTCAAGGCTTACTTCTTCCTCACAGACACAGGCAGCAGAGAGGGTTTGATGGCCACGGATAGCAGACAGGCAGGTCTAAGAGAAGAGGGAGACCAATAGAACAGACAGAAAGAGAAGTAGATCAAGAAAGAGACGGAAGGTGCAAGATGAATGTAAAATTAAACAAGGCAATTTGAGACATATAAGAAATAAAGAGGCAGATAATTAAGATTGACACAAAAAAGAAATAATGAATAGATGAAACCAGAGAGGAAAAAACGGAGCAGACGAAAGGTTGAGTGTGTCAGTGGGAGAGAAAGAGAGGAAGACAATAGGAGAGGCCATTGAGGCAGCCACTTAATAGTCCACCCACTCGCTGTTGTCCAAATGGGCAGATTGACGCCTGTTAGCTCCTTTAATAGCTCCTATAATGGACCACAGTTAAGGTGGGCGGTGAGAGAGGGAGCCATCCTGTCCAAAGTAACTCAATTCCTCGGTTCTGTTCTCTCGTTTCAGCCCCTTTCAGCACATGAGGGCGGTGAGCAGATACTGTGCTCTTACCTCACTGTGATCGTGTACGCAGATAGATTTACTAACCCGCAGAGGACTCTGGCAAGGTGAATTATGGCGAGAGTGGTCGACCTTGTGGTAACATAATGTCAGTTTGTGTGTGTGTGTGTGTGTGTGTGTGTGTGTGTGTGTGTGCGTGTGCGTGTGTGTCTGCGTGTGTGCGCGCGCACGCGTCTGTGCTTTGCTGGGAATGTAAAAGACAGCATAGAGAGAAATGCTGGTTGAGCTACAGTATTAAATATGGAAGTCTTGATCAGTCTACTCATACTTTGACCATTCAGATTAAAATTTCGGTAACACACCTCTTTATCCCTTAAACCTCACTGACCTACTGATCAGTCATAACAAGTATGTACATGATGTACTGCCAAACATTGTTCAAAACCACAGAACCTAATTTAACCTTCTTGCAGAGGTCCCAAAGTTTCCAAAGAAATAAAATATGTCAGGCTGGATTTTGGGGAAGTGTGTATAAGATGATAGCCTAGGCATCTAGAATGTTTCCATTTTAAGATTATCTTTATTTCTCAGGGGAAAATCGTTTTTTAAAGCCTGCACTTGTTTGTGTCTTACTTACAAAATTGAGAGATACATGCAGTACATAAACATGTGGTCATACCTGTATATGAACTTATTGCATCAGTCAAAACTGTACACACACCTTCCCATTAACTTGAATGAACAAAGTGTACAACATGTTGACTGGTACTGTACAATCATGCCCCTACATATATTCCCATATGGGTATACACACGCTGAAATACATCTATACATTGTGTTCAGCTGAGTATTTTATTTAGGGCTTCATGGAGTCTTGGGTTTGAATACTTAAGCCAGGGAAACCATGATATAGCTTTAATGAAGACTTGGAATAAGCTGATACAGATATGCACTCTGTAATGAAGTTTGGCAGTGTGGAATAAGATGATTGTATCAACTTATGGGTAGCAGGGGGACTGGTAAATATATCCAAAGACATATTACGTGTTTGACTGTGCATTGCCATATTATTGAACCTTCTGATTGATCAAAACACCTTAAATAGCCAGAATATTCTTCCCAGTTGAGTGAAAATGCAAGTTTACTATCTATATTGTCAGTGAAAAAATATAGTTTTCACATTTTGACGAAAACTGGTAAATATTGGGATCTGTTAATATTTTGCTCTTGTACATGAATGGTAACATCTCTGGCAGTGTATGGAATTACTGCACAATGCCAGTAAAGCAACTGGAAATTGAAATTTAAAAAGAAAAAAAAGAGTACCTTGTTAATTGAAAATATACCAAAGCTAATGTACAAACAATGACCTCACCTGTCCACAACCCAGGACACTTACACAGCTTGACATACAATCTGCACCCAAATGCAGAAGGTTGTGTTCACTGGAGGACTTTGGTTACATGTTGGTTTTGCTGCCAGTTTACAGTCCCTGTTGTTTGTCAAATATCCCCCTCAACTGCAGGCAGTGCCACTCCCTGAGTTGTACAGTTACTCCAGGCTGTCGGGCTCCTAGCAGGGGAGAAAACTGTATATCCGCTCCAGTTGTGGGTTGCCAGACATCGAACATACCCAGAGTAACTTGTTAACTGTTCACTGTTGGTGCCCTTCAGCCCAGCGGCTATACTTTACATGCCTACAACACCCCCACTCCCTCATCTCCCCACCTTCCCAAACCCCCCAGCTGGGGGTTGCCAGGTCCTCAGTCCACCCAGTTGCAGGTTGCCAGATCAT